>NW_021620660.1:220261-222453 GCF_004785775.1 Grammomys surdaster | reverse complement strand
GGAGTATTACTCAGCTATTAAAAACAATGAATTCGAGAGGTTCCTAGGTAAATGGATGGAACTAGAAATTATCATCCTGAGTGAGGTAAGCCAATCTCAAAAGAACACACATGGTATTCACTCACTGATTATTGGATATTAGCTCAGAACCTTGAAATGCCCAAGATGCAACTCACAGGCCACATGAAGCCCATAAAGAAGGAAGACCAAGTGGGGGTGATTCGGTCCTTCTTAGAAGGAGCACAAAATACTCAAGGGAGCAAATATGGAGACAAAGTGAGGGACAAAAACTGAAGGAGGGGCTGTCTGAAGACCTTTCCACCTGAGTATCCATCCCATGTGCAGTCACCAAAGGTAGATGCTGATGTGGAAGTCAGGAAGTGCATGGTGATAAGAGCCTGATATGGATATCTCCTCAGAGGTCTTCAAGAGTCTGACATATTCAGAGGCAGATGCTCACAACTAGCCATTGAACTGATCATGGGTTTCTCAATAGAGGAGTTAGAGTGAAGACTGAAGGAGCTGAAAGGATTTGTGGCACCATGAGGAGAGCAACAATACCAACCAACCACAGCTCCCAGGGTCTAAACCACCAGCCTAGGAGCACTTAGGGGGGGATCCAGGGCTTCAGCTGAATATGTAAGACTCGAGGGCCCTGCTGGGCATAGGTGGAAGAAGAGAACCTTGACCTCATGAAGGCTGGATGCCCCAGGGGGTGGGAATTTTGAGGGTGGGGAGGTGGGAGTGTGGGGGGAGTAGGAAGAGGTTACATCCACAGAGAAGAAGGAGGAGGGGTGAGGGGATTGGAGGTTCAGGGGTGGGTGGGGGATGGGGTAAGGGGACAACACAGGAAATGTAAATAAAACATCCAATTTAAAAAAAAAGAGTTGCATACAAAAAAAATACAGGCGCATTAAGTGTTTTCTCCTTGGAGTTAAAAATACTTCAGCATATTAGTAACAATATTTTTCTAAATAATTCAAAAATTAAAAACGAGGGCAAACAGAAAAAGTAGGGTTACTGCAATTTTTTGAAGTGAAGAAATTTTTAAGATGAATTAGACTAAATGGATACTCTAGAAAATTACAGAAATTAAAAATGTTGATCATCAGTGAAAATCTATTTCAGATAGCAAGCTATTGACCACAAAGGCTTTCAAGTTTCCTGAGAGCTGTAGTGTTGGGATTTCTTAAATTGGTATGTTTAGTTTAAAGAACCCATCCTATTATACATATAACACCAGATTTAATATTCACCATGAAAGTTTGTGGCTGTGTTTGGAGTCCTCTTACCTAACCTCCCACTTACCCATTTTCTTTGTCTATACTTAAACTGAAAAATCCTCCTGTGAAATAACAAATCTGTTTTTCTTTTCTTCTTTTTCCTTCTTTGAGAAGGAGTATTAACATTCCAAATGCAGTTCTACAAAATGCCCAATGCTAAGGACCAACAAGAACTGTCCAGCTAACAACTACACCTCTCAAGGACTTGGAATATATAAATCTTCTGAAAACGTCCCAGAATTCCAAATGTCACACAACTGCAGAAACTATCTGCAGCTGGCAAAATTAAGACTCCACTCAGTCATGAGGCATGACACAATTGTTGTAGACAATCTTTAGGAGCCCCCTGGCAATAAAATGAAAACACATTCTTATAATATTAATATGAGATTGAAAGAAACTAAATTATCAAGATTATCACTACAATGATGATAAGAGTAAGATGGGAGATATTTGGGGGGGGAATGGGGAATCGGGAAGGAAATGATGAGAGAGTCTATGAGCAATATGCACTTTATGTCTACATGAAAATTTTCAAAAATATATTACTCCTTCATAAAAATATGCTCCAAAAACAAATTTGCAAATTCCTCACTTTATTTTGATCAGATTTTCACATTGTTCTTAATTATCTGTTGGTATTCACTAGCTTTCTTACTAACTCTTATATTAAGTTCCCTACAGTTATTATAAGAGAAACTGTGTAATTGAAAAATTAGAGGTTTCATTACAATTATAGAGGGTTAGTCCATTATCATCATGTATGGCAGGGAGAATAGAATAAGGCATAGAGCTGAAAGGGTAGCTGAGAGCCACAAACTCATTCATATGCACAGAGAGAAAACACACACACACACACACATACACACATACAGAGAGAGAGAGAGAGAGAGAGAGAGAGAGAGAGAG
>NW_021620660.1:175297-220161 GCF_004785775.1 Grammomys surdaster | reverse complement strand
GAGAGGAGAGGAGAGGAGAGGAGAGGAGAGGAGAGGAGAGAGAGGAGAGGAGAGGAGAGGAGAGGAGAGAGAGGAATATGGGGCAAGCAAGGCTCTCACAGCTTGTGATTGGAAGGTGACTGGCAGAAGTCAAGATCATACACATGGAACTTTCACAAGTGGAAATCATGGTTCTTAGGATCACTTATTTTCTAAGTAGGAGAAGTGATTCTTTCACAAGATGTAAATAAATTGTCCCCATATCTAAGAGTCTTAGTGCTCAGAGAAAAATGAATGTAGAATCACATGTGGGACGTATTTTTACCTTGATGCTGTGCTATTGATGTGCAATTTATACAGTGTAGAACCAAGAAATTAATATATTGAAGCTTGAATTTAATCTCAGTTGGCTCATTTATACAGTTTTCATAGTTAGGTGAGACTGAATATGTAACACTTAGATGTTGGTCATATATAACCTGAATATAATACCAGTCTACATTAATGTTCTTGAAACATTTCATGAAGAACATGTTCAATTGGCACAATGTCACCAAACCAGCTGGCTCTTCTTGACTGTGTTTCTGAATGTCAACAATTCAGGAACATTTATATTACACTCCACTGAATTCTAATCCCATGGATTAAAATAAACCAGTGCCAGACACTTGCAAATACTGCCACGTAGTCTGCCAAACTGTTCTGAAAATTTAAAAAAATAAGAATGAATTTCCAGGTTCAGTACACTTTGTTCACACTGAAATGCTTTGTAAGCCTCTTCGGTACAGCATTTCAGCAGAAGTTGAAAACTCAACTCTTCCTCTCCAGAGTAAAGAGAAGATTCTGGAAGATGATTTTTCTTCTTCTCCTTGCCCTATCCTGTTGTTTTTGCCACTGAGATACCTGTACCTGTAAAGAATGTGCTCTCAGGGACTTATACAAGAGGAAAGTTGGTTGTGGTGCATTTATCAGTTTTACCTGACAATAAGTCTGATTCTCTTAACATATTGGGTCCTTTTGTAGACTTGGAATATATCCCATGTCTTAAAATGTTATTTGTGTTGTTTATGTTTATACTTACCTCATTTGAGCTTCTTACATTGTGACTTTTTTTTACCTAAATGAACAGTATAAAAATGAACCTTTTATTAATGTTTTTAAATTTTTGCATAATTAACTTTATTTTCAAGGTTGAAAGTCAATATATATTTACATTAAATATTTCACTATTCTACACAAAATCAGGGATGACTCTTAGTTAATATAATAGAAACTTAAAATCATTTTTGTACCTGTAGTGCAAAAACATTGTATATTCAATATTTGAGAATGACTTTCTTCTCTCTTATAGAATTATTGTGGACTATTGTGAACATTTGAGATAATATTGATATTGCTTATAATTCAGTAATACCTCCAAAACAGGACCTTTTTTGAAGTTTGATTTTGTGTGTTTTTATGTGTAGGAGTGTGCATATGAGTACAGCTTTTCAATTGAACATTGCAGCAAGAATAAGAAACCAGGGACAAAGCCACACAACATGTACCATTTTAACTCCTCTCCTGATGTGAATGATTTCTAAAAGGAAAATGCATCCTAATGCCTTGGCATAGAAGGCTTTTGACATCATAATACAATTGCTTCCTTTTTATTTACTTTGCATATAGTATCCCAATTTTTATTACATTTCTTTAAAGACTACTTATTTTTGTTGTTACTGCTTCCTAATAGGAACCTATTACCAAATTTTATGCTTTTGTTTGTTTGTTTTGTTTTGTTTTGTTTTTGTTTTTTTTTTGCTAATAATCCTATATTGGAGCCATGATGAGAGTTTCTACAACAGTGGACCTGAAGTCAGATATCTCACCATGTTATTTGTATTACAAGGACTTTAAAGAATTCTCATATCATTGTTTCAAAAATTAATTAACTAATTAATTGACTATTGACAAAAGCAGTGACATGTGCAAATGTATTTTGGAGATGCCCAAGGAAGATTTACTATCTCTACTATAGGTGTGAAAAGCCAATTGACATGCACACAAACATAAAGATGTGGTCAAAACCTATGGATGGGGTGTTCATTGGCTTAGAGGAAATCTAGTACTGATGTTTTGTTAAATAAACATGTAATTAAACTTCTTTTAAAATAACTATCTTTATATCAAAACTAAACACCAGGCAGCTTTAGAACTCTTCACACCAATGAACTGTACACCAATGAACTGCTGTCAAAGTAGAGATTC
The DNA here is from genome assembly GCF_004785775.1 of Grammomys surdaster. NCBI lineage: Eukaryota > Metazoa > Chordata > Mammalia > Rodentia > Muridae > Grammomys > Grammomys surdaster. The sequence goes on along the minus strand of NW_021620660.1, from coordinate 217,935 downwards.
ATACCTTATCAAAGTGCTGAGAGAAAAAACTCCTGAGAACACAGACCTGGATTGGGCATTACATTATTTCTTAATCATATTCTGCATGATGTAAAACTATTGTCATGTTATTTATGTCTATACATTCTCAAATAAGGTGTTAGGAAACTATAAGGTATGAACAGAAATATACAATAAAGCTTTTAGCACATTATATATAATTTTTTTGTTTTATTTATTTATTTTATTTTTTTATTGGATATTTTATTTAAATTTCATATGTTGTCCCTTACCCCATCCCCCACCCACCCAGGAACCCCCTATCCCCTTAAACCTCCTCCTTCTTCTCTGTGGATGTAAACCCTACCTACGCCCCCCCACTCCCATTTTCACACCCTCAAAATTCCCACCCCCTGGGGCGTCCAGGCTTCATGATGTCAAGGATCTCATCTTCCACCTATGCCCAGCAGAGCCCTCCATTCTTAGTATTCAGCTGAAGCCCTGGATCCCTCACTAAGTGCTCCCAGGCTGGTGGTTTAGACCCTGGGAGCTGTGGTTGGTTGGTATTGTTGCTCTCCTCATGGTGCCACAAACTCTTTCAGCTCCTTCAGTCCTCACTCTAACTACTCCATTGAGAACCCCATGATCAGTTCAACGGCTAGTTGTGAGCATCTGCCTCTGAGTATTTCAGACTCTTGAAGGCCTCTGAGGAGACATCCATATCAGGCTCTTATCAGCATGCACTTCCTGACTTCCACATCAGCATCTACCTTTGGTGACTGCACATGGGATGGATAATCAGGTGGAAAGGTCTTCAAATGGCCCCTCCTTCAGTTTCTGTCCCTCACTTTGCCTCCATATATGCTCCCTTGAGTATTTTGTTGCACCTTCTAAGAAGAACTGAATCACCCCCACTTGGTCTTCCTTCTTTAGGAGCTTCATGTGGCGTGTGAGTTGCATCTTGGGCATTTCAAGGTTCTGAGCTAATATCCAATAATCAGTGAGTGAATACCATGTGTGTTCTTTTGTGATTGGCTTACTTCACTCAGGATGATGATTTCTAGTTCCATCCATTTACCTAGGAAACTATTGAATTCATTGTTTTTAATAGCTGAGTAATACTCCATTGTGTAAATATACCACATTTTTTGAATCCATTCCTCAGTTGAAGGACATCTGGGTTTTTTCCAGCTCCTGGCTATTATAAATAAGGCTGCTATGAACATAGTTGAGCATATGTCCTTGATATATGTTCAAGCATCTTCTGGGTATATGCCTAGGAGTGGTATAGCTGGATCCTCAGGTAATGCTGTGTCCAATTTTCTGAGGAACCCCCAGACAGATTTCCAAAGTGGTTGCACCATCTTGCAGTCCGACCAACAATGGAGGAGTGTTCCTCTTTCTCCACACCCTCGCCAGCATCTACTATCACCTGAGTTTTTAATCTTAGCCATTCTGACTGGTGTAAGATGGAATCTCAGGGTTGTTTTGATTTGTATTTCCCTGATGACTAAGGACACTGAACATTTTTTAGGTGCTTCTTGGCCATTCGAGTTTCTTCCGTTTAAAATTCTTTGTTAAGCTCTATATCCCATTTTTTAATAGGGTTATTTGGTTGTCTGGAGTCTAATTTCTTGAGTTCTTTGTATATATTGGTTATCAGCCCTCTATCAGATGTAGGATTGGTAAAGATCTTTTCCCAATTTGTTGGTTGTCGTTTTGTCCTATTGACAGTGTCCTTTGCCTTACAGAAACTTTGCAATTTTATGAAGTCCCATTTGTCAATTCTTGACCTTACAGCATATGCCATTGGTGTTCTGTTCAGGAACATTTCCCCTGCGCCCAAGTATTCGAGGCTCTTCCCCACCTTCTCTTCTATTAGTTTCAGTGTATCTGGTTTTATGTGGAGGTCCTTTATACACTTAGACTTGAGCTTTGTACAAGGGGATAAGAATGGATCAATTTTCATTCTTCTACATGTTGTCCTCCAGTTGAACCAGCACCATTTGTTGAAAATGCTGTCCTTTTTCCACTGGACAGTTTTAGCTCCTTTCTCAAAGATCAAGTGACCATAGGATTGTGGGTTCATTTCTGGGCCTTCAATTCTATTCCATTGATCTTCCTGCCTGACTCTGAACCAATACCAGGTAGTTTTTATCACTATTGCTCTGTAGTACAGCTTAAGGTCAGGGATGGTGATTCCTCCAGAAGTTCTTTTATTGTTGAGAATAGTTTTCGCTATCCTGGGTTTTTTGTTATTCCATATGAATTTGAGAATTTCCTCTTCTAACTCTGTGAAGAATTGAGTTGGGATTTTAATGGGGATTGCATTAAATCTGTAGATTGCTTTTGGCAAGATGGCCATTTTTATTATATTAATCCTGCCAGTCCATGAGCATGGGAGATCTTTCCATCTTCTAAGATCTTCTTCGATTTCTTTCTTCAGGGACTTGAAGTTCTTGTCATACAGGTCTTTCACTTGTTTGGTTAGATCACACCAAGGTATTTCATATTATTTGCAACTATTTTGAAGGGTGTCATTTCCCTAATTTCTTTTTCAATCTGTTTATCTTTCAGGTAGAGGAAGGCTACTGATTTGTTTGAGTTGATTTTATAACCAGCCACTTTGCTGAAGTTGTTTATCAGTTTTAGGAGTTCTCTGGTGGAAGTTTGGGGGTCACTTAAGTATACTATCTTATCATCTGCAAATATCGATATTTTGACTTCTTCCTTTCCTATTTGTATCCCTTTGACTTCTTTTTGTTGTCTAATTGCTCTGGCTAGGACTTCCAGTACTATATTGAATAGGTAGGGGGAGAGTGGGCAGCCTTGTCTAGTCCCTGATCTTAGTGGGATTGCTTCAAGTTTCTCTCCATTTAGCTTGATGTTGGCTACTGGTTTGCTGTAAATTGCTTTTACTATGTTTAGGTATGGGCCTTGAATTCCTGATCTTTCGAAGACTTTTATCATGAAGGGATGTTGAATTTTGTCAAATGATTTCTCAGTATCTTGTGAGGTGATCATGTGGTTTTTTTCTTTAAGTTTGTTTAAATAGTGGATTACATTGATGGATTTCCGAATATTGAACCATCCCTGCATTCCTGGGATAAAACCTACTTGATCATAATGGATGATTTTTTTGATATGTTCTTGGATTTGGTTTGCTAGTATTTTACTGAGTATTTTTGCTTCGATGTTCATAAGGGAGATTGGTCTGAAGTTCTCTTCCTTTGTCGGGTCTTTGTGCGGGTTGGGTATGAGTGTAATTGTAGCTTCCTAGAACAAACTGGGCAGTGCTCCATCTGTTTCTATTTTGTGGAATAGTTTGAAGAGAATTAGTATTAGGTCTTCCTTGAAGGTCTGATAGAATTCAGCACTAAAACCATCTGGTTCTGGGTTTATTTTTGTGGGGAGACCTTTAATGACTGCTGCTATTTCCTGAGGTGTTATGGGACTATTTAGATGGTTTATCTGCTCCTGGTTTAACTTCGGTAACTGGTATCTGTCTAGGAAATTGTCCATTTTATCCAGGTTTTCCAGTTTTATTGAGTATAGGCCTTTGTAGTAGGATCAGATGATTTTTTGAATTTCTTCAGTTTCTGTTGTTATGTCTCCCTTTTCAGTTCTGATTTTATTAATTTGGATACTGTCTCTGTGCCCTCTGGTTAACCTGGCTAACGGTTTATCTATCTTGTGGATTTTCTCAAAGAACCAGCTCCTGGTTTTATTGATATTTTGTATTATTCTTTATGTTTCTATTTGGTTGATTTCAGCTCTGAGTTTGATTGGTTCCTGCCTTCTACTACTCCTGGGTGCATTTGCTTCTTTTTGTTCTAGTCATTTTAGTTGTGCAGTCAAGTTGTTCGTGTGTGCTCTTTCCAGTTTCTTTTTGTAGGCAATTAGAGCTATGAGTTTTCCTCTTAGCACTGCCTTCATGAAGTCCCACAAGTTTTGTTATGACGTGTCCTCATTTTCATTGAATTCTAAAAAGTCTTTTATTTCTTTCTTTATTTCTTCCTTGAGCAAGTCATCATTGAGTAGAGAGTTGTTCAGTTTCCATGTGCATGTGGGTTTTCCATTGGTTTTGTCATTATTAAAGACCAGTCTTATTCCGTGGTGATCTGATAAGATACAAGAGATTATTTCAATCTTTTTGTATCTGTAGAGGCTTGTTTTGTGACCAATTATATGGTCTATTTTGGAGAAGGTACCACGAGGTGCTGAGAAAAAGCTATATTCTTTTGTTTTAGGATGAAATGTTCTATAGATGTCTGTTAAGTCCATTTGGTTCATAACTTCTGTTAATGGCAAAGTGTCTCGGTTTAGTTTCTGTTTCCATGATCTGTCCATTGCTGAGAGTGGGGTGTTGAAATCCCCCACTATTATTGTGTGAGGTGTAATGTGTGTTTTGATCTTTAGTAAAGTTTCTTTTACGTATGTAGGTGCCCTTGCATTTGGAGCATAGATGTTCAGAATTGAGAGTTCACCTTGGTAGATTTTTCCTTTGATGAGTATGAAGTGTCCTTCCTTATCTTTTTTGATTAATTTTAGATGAAAGTCAATTTTATTTGATAGTAGAATGGCTACTCCAGCTTGTTTATTGGGACCATTGGCTTGAAAAATTGTTTTCCATCCTTTTATTCTGAGGTATAAAATGTCTGTCTTTGTCACTGAGGTGTGTTTCCTGTATGTAGCAAAATTCTGGGTCTTGTTTGTGTATCCAGTCTGATAGTCTGCGTCTTTTTATTGGGGAATTGAGTCCATTGATGTTAAGAGATATTAGGGAAAATGATTGTGGCTTCCTGTTATTTTTGTTATTAGAGGTAGAATTATGTTTGTATAGTTATCTTCTTTTGGAGTTGTTGGAAGATTACTTCCTTGTTTTTTCTAGGTTGTAGTTTCTCTCCTTGTGTTGGCATTTTCCATCAATTATCCTTTGAAGTGCAGGGTTTGTGAGAAGATACAGTGCAAATTTGGTTTTGTCATAGAATATCTTGTTTTCACCATCTATAGTGATAGAGAGTTTTGCTGGGTATAGTAATCTGGGCTGACAATTGTGTTCTCTTAGGGTCTGTATGATATCCGTCCAGGCTCTTCTGGCTTTTATAGTCTGTGGTGAGAAGTCTGGTGTAATTCTTATAGGTCTGCCTTTGTATGTTACTTGACCTTTTTCCCTTACTGCTTTTAGTATTTTTTCTTTGTTTTGTGCATCTGATGTTTGATTATTATGTGACGGGAGGTATTTCTTTTCTGGTCTAGTCTATTTGGTGTTCTGTAGGCTTCTTGTATGTTTATGGGCATCTTGTTCTTCAGGTTAGGGAAGTTTTCCCCAATAATGTTGTTGAAGATATCTACTGGCCCTTTAAGTTGTGAATCTTCATTTTCATCTATACCTATTATCCTCAGGTTTGGTCTTCTTATTGTGTCATGGATTTGCTGGATGTTTTGAGTTAGGAGTTTTTTGCATTTTGCATTTTCTTTGATAACTGTGTAAATATTTTCCACTGTATCTTCTGCATTTGAGATTCTCTCTTCTATCTTTTGTATTCGGTTGGTGATGCTTGTGTCTCTGACTCCTGATCTCTTTCTTAGGTTTTCTATCTCCATGGTTGTCTCCCTTTGAACTTTCTTATTGTTTCTATTTCCATTTTCAGATCCTGAATGTTTTTGTTTAATTCCTTCTTTGTGTTTTCTTGTATTTCTTTAAGGGATTTCTGTGATTCCTCTTTAAGGGCTTCTATCTGTTTACTTGTACTCTCCTGTATTTCTTTAAGGTAGTTACTTAATTCCTTATTATAATCCTCTATCATTATCATGAGAAGTGATTTTAATTCTGAATCCTGCTTTTCAGGTTGATGGGGTGTCCATGGTTTGCTATATTGGGAGAACTGGGTACCGATTATGCCAAGAAACTTTGGTTTCTGTTGCTTATGTTCTTGTGCTTGCCTTTTGCCATCTTGTTAACTCTAGTGGTACCTGCCCTCACTGTGTAAGACTGGAGTCTGTATTTCCAGTTATCTTGCTTGTTGCAGAGCTCCTCAGAGTCCAGATGTCTCTCTGGTCTTATGCTCCTAATCTCCTGGGTGGAAGAACTCCTGGGACTCAGGCCACCTCTTGGATCTGGAAATCCTTCTGCTCTGAGTGCTGTGGCTCCTCAATGACTCAGGATTCAGTATCTCCACAGGACAGTAGCAGACCGACTCTGTGTCTGCTCCAGCCCAAAGGACCAGGCCAGGGCGGAAGGGGAAGTGGAATTCTGGAGGGGTGAGGTTTGGGTAGCTGTTGTGTCCTGAATGTCCCTGGCTCCCAGATGTATCTCTGGGGCTTAGGGAGTGAGTTGGAGTTCTTACCGGCTGCTCTGAGTGCAGTGTCTCTTCTAGGATGACTCAGAATTCAGTATCTCCACAGGACAGGAGCAGACTGATTCTGTGTCGGCACCAGCCCTAAGGACCAGGCAGGGTGCGGAAGGGAAGTGGAATTCCGGATGGGCGGGCTTTGGGCAGCTGCTGTGTCCTGAATGTCCCTGGCTCCCAGATGTATCTCTGGGGCTTAGGAAGTGAGATGGAGTTCCTACTGGCTGCTCTGAGTGCAGTGGCTCTTCTAGGATGACTCAGAATTCAGTATCTCCACAGGACAGGAGCAGACCGACTCTGTGTCTGCTCTAGCCCAAAGCTCAACATTTTTTAAAGGTATTATAGTATGTAACTCTTAAGATAAAGTTAAGTTCTAATCTTTTTGAAAACTTATTTACAAACATTTTACCACAAATGAGAAATGCACATTAGTAACCAGTGAATCATATTTATTGATCATGTTTCATATTACTATATTTAATTATATACATAAGCTTAATTTATGTTTGTTAGATGCTTTCATAATAAAGGACATTATGTAAAACGTATGTTCTGTCATCTCTGACTGGTTAATAAAACCTATGATCAGCCAATTAGCTGAGAATAGGGCAGAATTTCTAATACTACTCAGGGCATCCAAATAGATGGAAGAGAATAGAGAAGTACAACAAGGGGAAGACTGCATGGAGAAACCACGTGGAAAGCATAGCAGGATTTTACAATTAGGTTTGTATGAATGAGCAGACATGAGGACACACATGGACCAGAGAGAACTTCAAGAAAATGTTAAATAAAAGGGCATTTTTCTGGGTATTATCTTTCTATTCATGTTTGAATAGATCTAACCCTTCCTAACATAGACTTGCAGTGTATTAACTCAAAACCTGCCTAGCTTCGGCTTGTAGTAAGTTAGTAAAAATGCCTGTTCGCTGTGTCTCTTATTCAGAAAGTCAAATGGGCTTTAGTGTGCAGCAAATGCCTGCTATTTATTTGATGGCAAAAGAGAAAGTAGAATACCCCCCTCAAAATATACTATTACACATATTCATGTAAATAACATTCATGTGTTAATGCATGCACATACAGGCACATACATTTGAATGCTTTGTCACTAGGGAGAGTTGGTGCTTGTAAAAAAGTTTGAAGGTTGGTCTTGTGGCAGTATATGTAACCTTGTTGGGTGAAGTGTCACTGGGCATGAGCTTTGAGGTTTCAAATAATCAAAGCTAGTCCAGTGGCTCTTTCACTGCATGATGATTAGGATTTGGAACTGTCAATTCATTCCTGAGGAATATGTGCAATTTTCTATGCCAACCACTATGTTGATTATGGACTAAACCTCTAAAACTGTAAACAAGTCCTGATTAATGATTTCCGTTATAAGACTTGTCATCTTCATCGTTTCTCTTTACACCAATAGAACATTTGGTTATGATATATACCATAAGTGTTTTATTGTCTTTAAACTAAAAATAATTATAAAAACAAAAATTACAAAACTCTTTTGTTGGTGTGGGATTTTTGTTATGTCTTTTTTGTTTGTTTGTTTGGTTGGTTGGTTGGTTTTGTTTTTGAGGAAGTTGCCAAAGTGAATTAATCTGATATGGAGAATAATGAAAGTTTAGAAATCAACAATGGATGGTTCCTCTGCATGTGAAACGTGAATGACAAAGGAACATAAAGAAAATCCTGGCCAAAATCTGAGAGCAGGATTCCTTGGTTGCTGTAGCTTTTATATTTAATTCTCAGAACCCCAGACAAGGACAAACATTGGGACACAGCCCTGTTTATAGTCTTGTATCCTAGCTGGCTCTCTGGATTCAGACTTGCATTGTACAATTCAAGATCATTTAGTGAGTGTTTGTATTTAAATCTTTCTAAGGACAGCAGTGTAAGGTACCCATATTCAGGTGGATGAGCACAAATGAACACATATGGGCAACAGTAATTGGATATCATGAGGAAGACAAAACAAAGCATTGCGTATCTCTAATTCTTTATAAATTCTTCTATCTTTGACCTTTGTGCACTTCCTTTTTTTTATTTTTTTTTTTACACTTTCAACCTTCTAACAAAAGATAGGAGAGAAATATGTTAGAGGGAGAGAGAGAGAGCGCTAATCTTTTCTTGTTTCTTCTTTGAGCAACACAAATAACAAACAACAATCAGTCTCACTGAATGACCAAGATTCAGGACCAAAAATCAATAGACAATAGCCAAACTAGACTCTTAATAAACTAGAATTTATATACCCTTGTAAGGTTCTTGAATTCCCAATGTCACATAACTGAAAAAATTATCTGCAGCTGGCAAAATCACTACCCTGCTATATGAAGAGCGAAGTGATTGTCAGTTGCTGTGGACAATCTGAAGCAGCGTCACACCTCGCCTTAACTGAATGCACATTCTTATAATAGTTCTGTGTGTTTGAAAAAAACTAAATATTCAAAATTCTTATTATCATGAAATTGAGAAGAAAATAGTCAATATTTGGGAGAGAATTTTTGGAATCTGGAAGGAGAACATGAGAGTGGCTATGATGATCACACAGTATATATGTATATAAAAAATGTTAAAAAATGAAAATACTCCTCCATAAAAGTATCTTTTAATCTAAGAAAATTGTATATTCATCAATTTATCATAATGACATTTTCAGACTTGTGCTTAGTTATATTTTGATGTTCACTGGTTTCCTAAGTCACTGTTGTTTTGCCCTGACATTGTCACCAAACTAGATTTATCTTCTTGAATTTGTTTCTGAATGTCAACAATTCAGAAACATTTTCTTACACCCCACTGAATTCTAATTCCATGTGGTAAAATAAAGCAATACTAGACACTTACAAATATTGCCTCCCCATCTGCCAAAGTGTTCTGAAAATTAAAAAGAAAAAAAAAACTAGTGAGTCAGTGAATTAATAGGTTCATTGCACATTGTTCAAACTAAAAGCTTTGCGAGCTTCTTCAGTTCATCATTTCACCAGCAGCTGAGCACCTCTACTCTTCTGTTCCAGAAGAAAGAGAAGATTCTGGAAGATGATTTTTCTTATTCTCCTTGCGCTAGCCTGTTTGATTACTGCTGCTGAGGAGCCTTTACCGGTACATGGATGGGCTCACAGGGAGTTATGCAGGAAGAAAAGTGGCTGTGGGGAATTTATCATGGTTTGGCCTGAAAATCAGTGTGATTCTATGAATATATTTGGTTTTTGTACTTGGAATATGTCCCATGTCTTAAAACATTATTTGTTTTACTTTAAGGTTATATTACCTTATTTGATATTCTTATTTTGCCTTATTTTTTTTATCTGTTTAAAGGGTATGAAAATTAACCTCTTACTGATGCCATGTTCTTTTTAACTTTTGCATAATTAACATATGCATAGTTGAATATCAATATATATTTTCATTAAATGTTTCATTCTTCAACATGAATTCAGGGATGACTTTTAATCAATATAATAGAAACAAAATTAATTTTATATCTACAGGGTAAACACATTGTAAATCTTATATTTGAGAAATAGAATTCTCTCCATTAGCGTCTTTATATTGTGTTCAATATATGATGTAATATTAATATTAATTATAATCCAGCAATATCTCCAAAATGGGGACTTATTTTTTTTAAGTTTAATTTTGCAGATTTGCTCATGTGTGTGTCTCTCTAGGTGTGTACCCAATACTACAGGTTTTGAATGGAATGTTACAGAAAAAATGCAGCAATCAGGGGCAAAGTCACACAATGAGTACAATTTTAACATTTCCCTCCTCTGATCTTAGGGATATCTAACAGAAAAATTGGTCCTAATGCTTTGTCATACAAAGACTTTTGACATCAAAGTATGATTTCTTTTTTTTTAAATTTACTTTGAATGCATTTAGTATGTGGATTTTTATTACATGTTTTTAAGATGATTTTTTTTATGTTGCTGCAGCTTCCTAACAGGAACCTATAATCTGTTTTTGCACTGGCTTCATATTCATATTTTCCATGATAGAAAACTACTATAATACACACACACACACACACACACACACACACACACACACATATATATGTTTTAAAATAAGATGTTAGGCAATTATCAGTTATAAAGAGAAACACACAGTAATTTTATTAGCACATTTTATAAATAAATTTTTTTATCAATACTAAATAATTTCTGTTTCTTTACTTGGATGTCTCTAACTAACTTTTCTAACCTTTGTTTTGGCATAAATTTTCACTAAATTTATTTTATCATTTTTTGTGTGTTTGCTCTGTATGGTGCACTATGTGTATGTAATACTCACTAAGTCCATAGATATTCATCAGAAATAAATTTACAGGAGATTTTGACAAGCATGTGTGTATGGTGACTAAATACATATGCTCTGACTGATGAATTTAATTTATACTAATTTTTAGTTTTCAGGGAAATTTAATACCATCTACCTAGCAGGCAAATCTGTGAGTACAACAGCAGAAAATAGTCAAGTGAGGATGCTGATGCGTGAGGTTAAGTATTTTAACCAATACAGAGTCATGAGCTTGACGTTCTATATCAGGTAAGAAAAGTTATTTGTGTAGAAGAAACAGTATGTTGAAATGGGAATCTAGGCATTAAAATATGTCTCTGAAAATGAGAAGATGACTTGGATGTAATAGTCAATGGAGGAATGCTGAAGTTGAGAATGACCGCATCTAAAATATATTAAACTTGAGTTTTCACATCTTGATATTTGATATTTTTTAATATTAAATAAATTGTATAATGAAACCTATGTTGCCTAAAGTTAAAATACTAATAAATGTGAATATGAGTAAAGGAAATCTGACATCAAATATGACAATAGCACTGTTTGCAACTTCACTGTAAAGAATTCTCCTCCTCTTGAAAACCATTAAATAACTGGATACCCAGGACTGCATCAAGGACATCATTTGGCTCACTTTTATGACTTGGGAAACCCTGTCTATTAAAGATCTAAGCCACATTCTCAACCTCAACTCTTGGTGAACACGGGAAGGAGGTATATTCCTGACAGGAATCACAGACTTATAAGATGGTAAATGAAGGTATTTGTAAACCAAAGTATAGCATCATAGAAGACAGGCTCAAGGCTGTGAGTGAGTCTCACTTTCTGTATGATGTGATTTCTTTTGAGGACAAATATTGTTTAATACATCTTATTTAGGAAAAATGGGATGTGCAAACTACACATGGTTTGGGCTGATAAATTTTGGAGGAAGCGTTGCTTTATTCCACGTGAGTATCAGTGGTTCAGGTTTTTCTATATTATTTACACGTTTTGTTAGGGATGTGATCTTTATCACAGGTGTCTTTGGTGGATAAGTGGTCCATTGTTCTCATTTACAGGGAAATCTTACCTAGAAAAATGTCCCAAAAGAAATTGGACTGATTCCATACCTGGGACCTGGATAGTGCGTCATGCTTCTCTTGATTTTCCAGAAATCTACTTTGATGCACCAACTCATGGAGGCTCACCTCGAAGTGAGTAAAATTGCAGTAATCTGTTCTCCTGCATTATGGGAGTGGGAAATGCACTAATGAATGAATTTTTCCAGTTGGGACAAAAAATACAAACCAAACAAATAAATAAATACTGATTTTGCTAAATTTGGTCAAATACATTCACATATGTGATTTTTAGTTTCATGTTATAAGATAAGAAAATATTTTCCTGACGCGATAGTGTAATTCAGTAATGATAATATACATTGTCATATGCTCAAAATGAGATTATTATGCAAGAAATTACAATGTTGTTTTAAATGTGATATAACAAATAACAGATATGATACACATCTTATGTGTATCTTATATGGACTGAAAGTCTTATATTTTGAATGAAGATTTCATGTTTCATAAATTATTACTCTATATGAAATAATAAGTAATTTGTTTAATATAAAATATAATGTAATGATTACAATAATAAGTATAGGCCTAAGATGATAAACAGTAAAACACAATGCCATTAATTTGAAGGAGAATGTGGATGGGCACACGCTCAGATTTTTATGGGGGAAAGGGAAGTTTCAGAATGGTGTAATTGTACTAAAATCTCAAAGCTAAAGTATAACAAATAAATAAATAAATAAATAAATAAATAAATAGGAAACTCAATATCATCTTTTTATGATGAAAATTTATTTATTACCAGGATCAACTGCATTTTATATTGAGATACATTTTGCCACAAACACCACCATCCTATTTGAAGCCAGATTTACTAGTGATATGAATTACGAGCAATATCTGACAGGAGCACTTGGTATGTAAATCTTACATCGGGGAATTTTTTTTTTTTTTACTTTTTGTTAATTGCAAAATAACTCTGTCACAGTGGTACAAAATATGTTTACTAACATATTTCAAGAGTAGTCATGATTGTGTGAAAGTCAAGGTGAATTGTGCAGGATAATTTCTAAAATAGTTTAAAAATAATTTAAATATTTATAATTATAAATCAGGATCTTAGATATGATGCATAGAGTTATTACCTAATCCCTAGAAAGAATATCTGACCAGACTTCAGAATGTTTCTGTGACTGTCTTCATTTATCTGGTAGGGAGTGTGAGGTGAAGTAGCAGGATTGACCAACTGATGAGAAGACTTGGAGAACGTGTAGGTGTGATTATATTGGCTGTCTTTCCTGACTTTTCTTCCATGAAATTCAGCAACTGGGACAAACCTTACTCAAGAAATGTGGGAAGAGTACATGAAGCTGACTAAAGAAATGAAAATCCCTATTAAAAATATTGAAAATGTCTATGAAACAGGTAATTTGTTTCCTGTAAAAGTGACTTGAAATTAGAGCAAATGATAAAGATTCTTGTATTGCATCTGAGCAATCTAAAATCTTTACAACATTATGATGAAAAACCAGTAGCATTTTAAAATGTCTCCCTCTTTGTCTCACCTTACAGATGCGTGCCCTAAATAGGAGCCTTGATCTCATGAGCAGAAGTGTTGTATTAATCATGATTCTTAATACTCTGGAATTAAATTTTGAGGTTGATTCAAGTTCATAAATAAAATTCTAGAATTTTGGTACACTTTACTGATATTGTAAATAATTATTGACTTTTTGTATGATTATTTACTTTAATTCCAGTATTGCAAAAGAGTTTTCAATAAAGTACGCAATGCACATCATGCAATAAAGTTTTCAGGAGCCAATATCAAGGTCACATTCATCATCCTATCATGAATGAGAATACTTTTTGCATTTCAAAATGTAGGAACTACAATAATGTAAAACTCTGAAGCATATCAGGTATTTCAATTACTTCTCTGTTGGTGTATAGTTTATTTTTGGACATTTTCAAAAATATCTTAAAGGATCATGTTGAAGTCCTTCCTTGTCACCTTAAGGTAAACTGAGCTGAGGGCATAGAATTGGCAACTTATCACTCAGCTGATTGTTTTCTGAGGGTGTAAAACTTTGTTCTCTGTGGCCAGCATTTCCTATGACCTTCCAAACTCTTCTGGAACTCTTTGTGGGCTGGAGAGAAGGGAAAGGAAATAAAACAGGGAAAAGAATCACACACACACACACACACACACACACACACACACAAGAACAAATTTTCAGTGAATGAACCATGAGAACCTCTGTAAAATTTTATTTTTCCCTTCCACTAAGTATAGATCCCAACAAAATTTTTCAGGTAGAATAAATATGACAAGGAAATTATATTCTATTTCTCTTTCAGTGAATGCTTGTTTTTATAAAGTTTATTCCCAAATACATTTCCTGAAAAAACAGTTTGTGTATTACAACAGAAGGAAAAAATCAATCCCAAGAATCCGCACAGATTTATAACTGAGCAACTTGTTATAGATTAAGAAATCCAGGTAACTTTTCCAGCCATTTTCTTTTTACTCACAGACTGTAATTTTTGGTTACTATAGAGATGATCAATTATTTCATTATTTATCTTAAGTAATCTTACATTAATCGTAAAGTATTAACATTTAAATTTTATATAAAATTTATCAGGTAATTTCACATTAACTCCTCATTGTACTTATCTCCTGATCACCAATGTTTTTATTAAGTCATCTGGAAGCTCTGGGCAATACCGAATACAAGAAATAAATCACCACTTTGATCACCTGCCAAGTTTTAGAAAGAGAGTCATGACTGGTAGTGCTGGTAGAGTTGCCATTGTTTTTGTTCAATGACCATAAAAATTTCCTGGCTCAACTATTAAGAGTATGCCTTTCAGAACTTCAAATCAATACCTAAGATTTTGTCTGTAGAACCATAGCAATTGCTCAGAGCACACTTGGATTCAGGTGGGAGGAGACCTTTTCTCAAATATATGGTGAGTCTTGGCACAGATGCTTCTGTGTGCTGGGTTCCCACTCCACTACCTTCCCTGACTCAAATGTACAACTACATATCTGACCTGACTAGACCTGGAGCAAAACTGTACTACTGCACATATGGTCCATTTAGAGCTGGCGTAACTCTGAGACATCACAGTGCAGGTTTGACCTTTTAAGAACAAGCAGGATAATAATCGAGTATACAACATTAATAACACAGTAATGTGTTACTGTGTTATTAATTAATAATTAATTAATTAAGATATGTGTACCATATCTTAAGTGGGGCACATATGCACATTGTCAGACAATGTGTCTATCATGAGGCTCCACTTTCACAACAGGAAATATAGTTTCCCTGTTCTTTACATATTCTGATGCCTCCTTCTTGGCCAACAAACAGCTCACAGTGTGGGAGAACAGCTGCTCTTCTGTGAGCTGATGGACTGGGCTGGGGCTAGTCACAGTGAGATGTTTGAGCTGAACCACAAAAGGAAACAGACAGATTCAGAAATAATCAAACTCAAATGAACTGGTGAAGAAGATGTTTGGAATTATTCTTAAATTCAAAGAAGTATGGAGGGTGGGTTTAAAACTTCAAGGACAGATATCAATTGCTTGAAATTAATAAAATAAAGTCCTTAAGAGATACCTAAATAAATTAAAAGATTAAGTCACACAGGAACAGAAAAGAGTGTAGAAAAATTAAACACATAAAAATTAAGATTGGAAAGCAAGGAAATATAATTATAGTCATATAAAAAATCTGAGGAAGAGAAAAATAGATAAGAGTGTTTAAAAGATACATACAGGCTAAAAAAAAAAGAACATAGACATTGATAAAAATATGGCCTTTAAATATAAGCATATGACGTCTCCAAAGAAAGGAGAAAGAATATTAAAGTCTCCAAAGAAGGAGGAGAGTTAGAGAGAATAGAAAAGAAAATATTTTCAGTATTAAAATGAAAAACAGTTTAAAAGAAGTCCTTGAGGCCCCAAGTAGTTTTGTTTTTACTCTCCACATAAAGTAATTATATATTCAGTAGTAATTATAATTTTATAATTAAAAATTTTATAATTAAATTCTCTGTTTTAAAAAGAACAGAATAAAACACACTTAGAGAAAGAGAAGACTAAAATATTACATGCTAGATTGAAGGCCATATGAGGGAAATTATAGAATTCTTTAAGTCAAAATAAAGAATCTACTAAGAATCCAATTTGGAACCTACCAAAAAATGATGGATTTGTCCAAGACACAAAAAAATATAAGGTGATTGCCCAGGCAGAAGATAGATGTTCCCATGATTCAGAGAAATCAGCTCAGGCAATCATCCAGACAATCAGCTCTCTCTGTCATTTCTGTAGTTTTGAAAGGTACTTGCTCTGACCTTCCTGCATAATTAGGTAATATTTATTTCCTCTCAGGCCTAGGCTTGAAGACTAGATAGGTATAGTCTCACAATTAAGGCTAAATTCTTTAGGATTGAGAAAATTGTTTTAGAACTAAGAAGATACTCCTAGGTTATAAATGCAAGTTTTGAGAGAAAAGGATTTAAAAACTCTAAACTCATCAAGATAGTACCTTTTATCAGGTTGACTAATAAAAATGTTGTGAACACTATGAATGTAAATTTACCTGGTACATTTTCGTAATTGTTATTTTATATATAGTTTATTAATAATAGAGAAGAATCTTGTATTGGACTAAAAGTATAAATTGTTGGGAGTGGTTTTGTGTCTCTTGAGATTTGGTTGCAGTCTGGACTAGAGCATGGTCAACCATGTGTGGTTTCTATGATATATAAATACTGTTATCTATCATTTCTTATTGATTAAGGATAGATCTCATCAGCCAATTACCTGATTGGTAGAGAATAAACAGGAATTTCTAATACTAGTCAGGAAGTCCAAGAAGGAGAGGGAAGAGAGTAGAGTAGGACCAAAGGGGGAAATAGAAGTGCAGTAATCACATGGAGAGAAAGTCAATATATATTTGCATTAAATGTTTCACTAATCTACAAAAATTTTGTGATGATTCTTAATCAATATAATAGAAATTTAAATTTAATTTAATATCTGCAGGGAACATACATTGTATATCATATATTTGAGGAATAGATTTCGCTCTTTTAGAATCATTATGATAAATAATTTTCTCAGCCATTTTCTTTTACAGACAGTCTGTAATTTGTGGTTAAACAGCAGAAACAAAAGACACAGCTGTTATGTACTCACTGATTAGTGGACATTAGCCTGAAAGCTCACAATGCCCATTATACTACCAACAGACCATAGTACGCTTAGGATGAATGAAGACCATGGTGTTGATGCTTCAGTCCTCCATTGAGGAAGGAATAGGACGATCTTGGGAGATTGAGGGAGAGGGGGTACATTTGAGGTAGAGTGGAGTGGGAGGAAATAAGGAGGACATTATCAGGTACTAGAGGAGATGGGGGATAGGTAAAGAGTGTCTGGAAATCAAATAAAAATATGTAGCAGTGGGGGATGAAGAACTGAGGATAGCCACTGGAGGGTTGCTGACAACAGAGAAAGGAGAGGCTCCCAGGAACCAAAGTGGATTACTTTAGCCAAAATGCACAGACAAGTAGACATAGAACCTATAGAGACCACTGCTAGTAGATAGTCACTGGGCGTAGTCAATTGGTGGCACCACCAAACCAACTAAAAGTTTTTAACCCAGAAATGTATCTGTGCAAAGGAAAAACACAGTCCAAAAATTGCATCAGAGAGTGAAGGAAGGGCCATCCTAGTACTGGCACACATGGGGATTCATTCTTTCTGCAGACATCAAACCTGACACTTTTGCCATTGCCAAGAGGCTCTTGTTGACAGGAAAATGGTGTGGCTGTTTCTTGAGAAGTTCAGCTAGCAACCAACCAAGACAGTTATGAATGCTTGGAGCCAACCATCAAACTGAGCTCAGAGACCCTTGTAGGTGAGCTGGCAGTAGGACTGCAGGAGCAAAGGGGGGTTGCAACCACATAGGAAGAACTATGCCAGCTAGCCAGAAAACTCAGTGCTCACAGGGACTAGACCACAAACCAAGGTGTGTACAGGGAAGGGATGCATGACTCCAGATACATTTGTAGCAGTGGATGGCCTTGTTTGACATCAGTAGGAGGGAGGCCTTTGGTCATATGGAGGTATGATGCCTCAGCATATGTGGATGATGGAACAAATGCACAGGAGAGTGTGGATGGGTGGGGGAGCACTCACATAAGGGTAAAGTGGGAGAAAAGAGATGGTAGATGTGGGATCCTTGGGTAGTGGACAGACAACCAAGAAGTAGATAGAATTTGAGATGTAAACTAATGGAATGATTACTAGAATAACAAGAAAAAAAAAGCCTTTCAACCTGCCCCCCCAAACAAACATACAACAAAACAAACAAAGTACCTACCACCAACAAAAACCCAAACAATCACAACAACAAAAACAAACAAATAAAAAAATTTCTGATCTTGCCTCAAGTAAGGACAAAATACTTTCTAAACTGGCAAATAGGACACATGTAAGTCGACTTCTTAGCTTTCTAAGGAAAAGTTAGCCATCTCATTCAGCATTCCTGCTTCATAAAAATAACCTGTTATATCCTTTGCCATTGGCAGAAGGTGGATGCTCTCATGACTCAGAAAAATTTAGTGTGATTGTCCAGGCAGTCAGCTTCCCTGTCAGTTCTATGAATTAGGAAGCTGCTTGCTCTGCAATTCTTGCATACACAGGTAATATTTATTTCCACTCAAGTCTCTCATGGGGTTGAAGATAAGATAGGTATAGTCTCACAATTAATCTTAAATCATTTAGGAATGAGAAAACAGTTCAGAGCTAAGAAGATAATCCTAGTTTTAAAAATGCAAGTTTGAAAGAGAAGTATTTAATTACAGACCTGGAAACTCACCATGATAGGATAGATAGTACATTTTCTAAGGATGCTAAATAAAAATGGACCACACATTGTGAATATAAATTTAACTTGATAAGTTTTTGATGTTATTATTGTATATAGTTCATTAATAATAGAGTAGAACCTTTTATTTGACTAAAACTGTGAATGGATGGTTGTGGTTTTGTGTGCTGTGTTTTCAGATATTGATTTCTGTGCCTGGACATTTAGTTGCAGTCTTGACTCTGGCATCGTCAAACATATCTGGTATGTATGCTATATAAAAAAATTGTTTTCTATCACCCCTTAATTATTACACATCTGATCAACCAACTATCTGGGTAGAAGAGAATAGAGAGCAACTTCTGATACTAGTAAGGACATCCTAGAAAGAAAGGGAAGAGAGTAGAGAAGGACCACAAGGAGACGAGAGAGTGGAGAAACCACATGGAAAGAAAAGAGGGATTTCATCATAAGGTTACAATGAGTTAGCAGCTATGAAGACACATATTGACAAGAAGGATCCTGAGCAAGACCAGAAGACAAGTAACAGGACATTTTCTGAGTATTAGTGGCCTACTTGGGTAAGAATAGCTCAAAACTGCCTAGCTGAATCTTGTAGTGTTGTAATATTTAGAATCTAAAAGGAGTCCAAGCAGGCAGACAAATTTTTTTTTTTTTATCTGTTGGCAAAAGGGGTATTAGAAAATCCAGCAAAGAAATGCTATTACACATATCCATGCAAATAACTTGGATGTTTTAATGCAACCATACAGGCCCTTATATTTGAATGCTTGGTCACAAGGGAAAATAGATGCTTGAGGGAGATTGGAAGGTTGACCTTGTGGTAGTGTATGTGACCTGGTTGGAGGAAGTTCTCTTGGGGTTTTCTTTGGGGTTTCAAATGCTCAGACCAGGTCTCTTCCTGTTGTATGTCAATTAGGATTTGAAACTCTCAGTTCTTTTCCAACACACTGTCTATAAGTTTCCATGTTCATTATGAACTAAACCTCTGTGATCATAAGTAAGTCCCAATTAATATTTTATTATATAAGAGTTGCCATTTTTATGGTACATTTCTCAGCAATAGATTATTTTATGAGTCATGTAGTATAAGTGTTTTCTCTATGGAATTCAACAATAAGAATTCACAAAAAAAGAAAACCTTAAAATACTGTTGTTCTACTTGTTTTGAGCAAGCTGTCAACGTGATTTGAACTGAAGTGGAGAGTTGAGAGAGGTACAGAAAGAAAAAATGTAGATCATTAGTGGAAATATATTTCAGAGAGCAATCTAGTGAATATGAAGCCTTACAAATATCCAGACAACTGTAGAGTGTGTGAGTGTACCTAAACTTCTGAGTTCACAACTAAAAATCCTTAATATCACACATAAAACTTCAGATTAATATTCACTCTGCACGTTTGTCGATGTTTTTGGAGTCCTCTCATTTATCCCTTTTTCTTACATTGAAAATCCTTGTGTGAAAGGAACAAATCCCTCAGGAATACTTAAGACAATTCCCTTTCCTGCATTTCAACAGGACCAGAACTTGTCATTGTATCCGGTTTGGCCAGCAGAATACAAAAATCTGCCATTGGTAAGTACCACTTAAATCCTACAGAAGGAAATGATCCAGATTTAAATTTTGGAAACAGACAGTCAATGCCCTTTAGAAGTTTGGAAATCCTAGTCTCTCACTTTGACATGTTAAAACTTTTTATAGCTTGAATCAAATCTCCATGAAAAAAAAATAACAGAGGGCAAATGGAGTTATTAATTAAACACAGACTTATGTGCATATTCCTGCTTATAACAAGTAGATCTGTGCTTAATCCAGGACAATCAATATGAATAAAGTTGCAGGATTCCCCACTACATCCCAGGTGCATGGTATGTCTCCCAACATATCAGTCCAGGATGGCTCCTTTTCAGGTTTTGTGGTGAATTACACACACACATAAGCAGAAATCTGCCTAAAAACAGCAACTGAAAATGGAATCCTTTTGTTGTTAGACCTTCCATGTATCCTGCTCAGAAGTCCCGAAAAGAGGCTGGACTTTGTGGGTTAAAAAAAATGAAATGTAGCTGATCTTTGACATTTTATGGGTTCCTCTTTCTTCCACGTTTCTCCAGTGTTTTTTTTTTAATTCTTTCAACTATCTAATTGAATAGGTGAAAAGAGAGAGAATGAAAGATAGAGATAGAAACAGATGAGAGACAGAGACCAAGGCAGAAAGAGACAGAGAGCTGGATTTAATTTCTTCCTTACTCAAACAAGACAACAATCCATACCAAATCGCAAAGACTGCTCAAGACTCAGGACCAAAAATGAATGATTAACACCAAACCACTCCTCTCAAGACTCTAGAATGTATATACCGTCTGAGAAGGTCTCAGAATACCAAATGTCACACAAATGGAGAAACTATCTACAGCTGAAAAAATAACAACCCAGACATCTGGCAGAAAAATCACAGCTAGTTGCTGTGGACAGTCTTGCTTAGTTCCACACTTGGTGTTAAATGAAAGCACATTCTTAATATTTTTGTGGGTTTGAAATAGACAAAAATTCTAAAATTCCCACTACAATAAAGTTGAGATGCAGATGTACTATATTTGGGAGATATATTTTGGTAATTGTTAGGAGAAGGTGAGCATGGGTGTGACCAAGATACACTATATATTTATTTATTTTTCTTTTTTTTATTGGATGTTTTATTTACATTTCCTATGTTGTCCCCTTACCCCATCCCCCACCCACCCCGGAACCCGCAATCCCTTCACCCCTCCACCTTCTTCTCTGTGGATGTAACCTTTATCTCCCCCCCACTCCCACCTCCCCACCCTCAAAATTCCCACCCCCTGGGGCATCCAGCCTTCATGAGGTCAAGGTTCTCTTCTTCCACTTATGCCCAGCAGGGCCCTCCACATTTACATATTCAGCTGAAGCCCTGGATTCCCTCCTAAGTGCTCCCAGGCTGGTGGTTTAGACCCTGGGAGCTGTGGTTGACTGGTATTGTTGCTCTCCTCATGGTGCCACAAACCCTTTCAGCTCCTTCAGTCTTCACTCTAACTGCTCTATTGAGAACTCCATGATGAGTTCAATGGCTAGTTGTGAGCATCTGCCTCTGAATATGTCAGACTCTTGAAGACCTCTGAGGAGATATCCATATCAGGCTCTTATCAGCATGCACTTCCTGACTTCCACATCAGCCTCTACCTTTGGTGATTGCACGTGGGATAGATACTCAGGTGGAGTGGTCTTCAGATGGCCCCTCCTTCAGTTTCCTTCCCTCACTTTGTCTCCATATTTGCTCCCTTGAGTATTTTGTTGCTCCTTCTAAGAAGGACTGAATCACCCCCACTTGGGCTTCCTTCTTTATGGGCTTCATGTGGCCTGTGAGTTGCATCTTGGGCATTTCAAGGTTCTGAGCTAATATCCAATAATCAGTGAGTGAATACCATGTGTGTTCTTTTGAGATTGGCTTACCTCACTCAGGATGATAATTTCTAGTTCCATCCATTTAGCTAGGAACCTCTCGAATTCATTGTTTTTAATAGCTGAGTAATACTCCATTGTGTAAATATACCACATATTTTTAATCCATTCCTCAGTTGAAGGACATCTGGGTTCTTTCCAGCTCCTGGCTATTATAAATAAGGCTGCTATGAACATAGTTGAGCATATGTCCTTGCTATATGTTCGAGCATCTTCTGGGTATATGCCTAAGAGTGGTATAGCTGGATCCTCGGGTAATGCTATGTCCAATTTTCTGAGGAACCGCCAGACTGATTTCCAAAGTGGTTGCAACATCTTGCAGTCCCACCAACAATGGAGGAGTGTTCCTCTTTCTCCACACCCTCGCCAGCATCTACTATCATCTGAGTTTTTAATCTTAGCCATTCTGACGGTGTGAGATGGAATCTCAGGGTTGTTTTGATTTGCATTTCCCTGAGGACTAAGGATGCTGAACATTTCTTTAGGTGCTTCTCGGCCATTCGAGTTTCTTCCATTGAAAATTCTTTGTTAAGCTCTATACCCCATTTTTTAATAGGGTAATTTGGTTGTCTGGAGTCTAGTTTCTTGAGTTCTTTGTATATATTGGTTATCAGCCCTCTATCAGATGAAGGATTGGTAAAGATCTTTTCCCAATTTGTTGGTTGTAGTTTTGTCCTATTGACAGTGTCCTTTGCCTATGTGTTTATATGAAAATAAAAAATAAATACTAGCACTCCATTAACAAATAAATTCTAACCCACACATTTGTAGTTTTTTCAATTTATTATGATAAGTTTTCAATCTTGTTCTTAATTATCTTTTGATGTTCACTGACTTTCTTAGTCACTCTTGTAATGTTGTGAAGAGACATTAAGTCCAAGGCAATTATATGAGAAAGTGTATAATTTGGGGTTTGCTTACATATTCATGATAAGATCAGTAGCTAAGAACTATATCCTCCAGATTCATATGGAGAGCGACAGATTGATAGATAGATAGAGAGATAGATAGACAGACAGACAAACAGACAGACAGACAGACAGACAGACAGATAGATAGATAGATAGATAGATAGATAGATAGAAGGAGGGAGAGAAAGAGAATATGGTTGTGACTGTTATGGCTCTCAAAAATAACAATTGGAAGGTGATTCGAAGAAAACAAGACAGTACACATAGAAGTTTAACAAGTACAAATCATGGATCTGAGGATCACTTATATTCCAAGTAGAAGTTATACTTTGAAAAGAATTAAATATATTATATTCACATCTGAGTGTTTTGTTGCTTATAACAAAATGAATATAGATTTGATCTGGGACTTAATTTTAACTTGAAGCTGTGCTATTGATACACAATTTATACATTGTAGAATCAAGAATTTAGTTTACTTGCCAGGAAAATTAACCTCAATGTGACCCATGTAACAGACTTTTTTATAGTAAGCTGGAAATGAACACATAGCACTTAGATCTTAGTCATATATGAATCTAGAAATAACCATGAACATTTATGTTCTTGAAACACTTAATGAAGCCAATGCTATTTTGTGGTACAGTATCACCAAACCAATTTGCTCTTCTTGACTTTGTATCTTAATGTCAACAATTCAGGAACATTTATCTTACAATCCATTCAATTCTAATCCCAAGAAATAAAATACATCAAAGTAAGCCATTTACAAATACTGTCATCCAGTCTGCCAATCAGTTTTGAAAATTAAAAAAAAAAGAGTAAATTAACAGGTTCATTGCACGTTGTGCATACGGAAATGCTTTATGAGCTTCTTTAGTTCACCATTTCACCAGCAGCTGAACAACTCGACACTTCTGTTTGAGAAGAAAGAGAAGATTCTGGAAGATGAAATTCTTCCTCCCCATGCTCTATCCTGTTTGATTTCTTCAACTTTGGGACCATTATGGGTACATGGGTGTGCTATCAGGTTGTTATGCAGGAAGAAATGTGACTGTGGTGAATTTATCACAGTTTGAACCGACAGTGTGATTCCATGCATATATTGGTTACAATTTGATTTATGTAATTCTAATATGTTCATGGCTTAAAACATGATTTGATTTATTTGAAGGTTATAATTACCTCATTTGAGCTTCTTATATTGACAAATTTTATTTTAGCTGGGTAAATTGTATGAAAAGTAACCTCTTACTGATCTCATGTTCTTTTTAACTTTTGCATAATTAACATTTTTTCGTAGTTGAAAGTCAATATACATTTTTATTAAATGTTTCACTATTGTACACCAAGTAAGGGATGACTCTTAATTAATATAATAGAATTAAAATTAATTTGATATCTGCAATGCAAACACATTGCTTATCACATTTTTGAGGAATAACTTTCTCTTCTATACAGTCATTGTACTATGGTCAGTATGTGAGCTACTATTGATATTAATTATAACCCCTCAATATCTCCAAAACAGGACTTATTTTTAAAGTTTGATTTTGCACATTTGTGTTGTGTGTGTTTGTGTGTGTGTGTGTGTGTGTGTGTGTGTGTGTCTGCCTGTGCTACAGATTTTGAATGAAATGTTGCAACAAAGTATAGAAATCAGGAGGAAAATCACACAGCTGGTAAAATATTAACACTTTCCTTCTCTGACCTGAGTGGTTTCTAAGAGGAAAATTGGTCCTAATGCCTTGTCGTACAAAGACTTTCAATATCAAATATGATTGCTTCTTTTTTATTTATTTGGAATGCATTTAGTATTTGGATTTTTATTATATTTATTCACGAATACTTCTTTCTGTTGATGCAGCTTCCTTACAGAGAATGTTTACATGCATATCCATTAGGAGTAATTATCTGGCTAAACATCCATCAACTCTCACAGCTCCACAGATTCATAGACTGTTAAATACTATAACTAACTTATTAGTCAAGTTTCTTTTATACTGATAAACTCACTCAATATTTTATCTTCTGTCCTAACACATATAATAAGTCGTTATTTTTCTTTTAATTACTTTTGGTTTATTGTTTTACAGCCTTTTTGAATGTGCTCTGAGCAGGAGAAATTCTGTTTTCTATCTAAGATCAATTAACTGGTGATACATGGGAGACTGACAGAGTTCTCATTGCAGTTTTGACTACCAGAAAAGTACCTTATAGCAGTCACCCTATAAAAGAGCTTAATAATTACTCATATAATTTTAGGAATTCTCATAGGATCATAATTAAGACTTAAAAAGTCATCAACTTGTCTATACAGTATCACTACAAGGCAATGCATCTTGGAAGATCTGTAGAGATCTGCTCTGAAGGTGTGAGCGGATACCTAGTGATTGTTATATACTTTAAATAATAACAGGAAAAGCATATTGATAGCAGGAATTTTTCTTAAAATGAATTCTCTTAAGCCTTGTTTAATAGAAAAATCTGCCATGGATTAATCTGAAGTAGGCCATCTCAGGAAGATCAGGAAGATCAGGAAGATTTATTAACATGTCCTATATTTTCTCCTGACAACTTAATTTTTAAATTACATTTTAGAACATAAGAAAAGGTTTCCCTGAGGCAATACTTTAATGCACAAATGATGATATATTTTGTAGTAGGCTAGGAATTATGAGATTATTATTAAAGAATTTACAAAGTTTAAAAGTGATATAATTAAAAACAAATATGAGGTACATCTAAGTAACAAATGGATTGTATGGTTTATATTTATGAATTCAGATTTCATATTTCATAAATTTGTACTTTATATTAAATAGTATGTAATTTGCATAATGTAAAATATAACATAAATTTTATGATAATATGATAAATATAAGCATATGGTGATAATAAATAAAAAATGATGCCATGTATTTGAAGGAGAGTATGGATGGGCAAACAATCAGATTTTTATGGGGGAAAGGGAATTTTCAAAATGGTGTAACTATATTACAGGGAGAGGGGATTGTGCTCTGCTGTTTCTGCTGCTGCCTCTGCCCGCACTTTCACTGTTGCTATCCAGTTGCTCCCAGGTGCTTCACAGATCTGGGCACTTGGCAAGGTGCTAGCTAGCTAGTGGGGAGGAGAGCAGATCTTGTTCCCAGTGTTACAGGTCTTCCGGGCTGTTGAGGTGCAGGTGCTCTGGTGAAGAGGGGAGGGTCCAGAAGGTGCCTGGGAAAAACAGATCTCTTCCCAAGCAACAGAAACTCTCAGACCATTGGATGATTCTCGAACCTTTCTCCTGAGTAGGGTCAATACATACAGTTTTGACCCTAACACAGGGGTGTTAGTGTATGGCAGCATGTAACCCCTATTAGCTTGGTCTGGAACCTTAGAGATGCCTCATCTGCATGTGGGAGAGTCTGGGGCTCGATTCCTACGTGGCTGTGACCAGTGGTCATAGACTTCTCTGTGGGAGGGGCTGTGGGTGTCTGAGACTGAGTGAAAAGGGCCAGGAACTAGGAGCAACACTGAACACCTTCTGTACCACGAAGGTCTGGGCTTCAAATCCTATGCTGGAGCAGGTGCGCAGCTACCTCTCGCAGCCCACTACCCCACAGAGGGCTGCAATGAGGGAGAAGCCATGAGGATACTCATGGAACAGAGCAAAAAAGGACAGCACAGATGAAAATAATGTGGCACTTTATAGGTATCAGCAGCCTAGTTGTGTTTCAGCCTAGTTGTGTTGGGTTTCAGAACCCAGGAGTGGTATAGCTGCATCCTCAGGGAGTATAATGTCTAAATTTCTGAGGTAAACACCATATCTCTGTGTCCCTACTTCAGAGCAGGTGTAGAAATATCCTGCATTTACTTGACATCCAAAGGGATATAAGAGTCTGTACTTCACCCAAATAAATATTACTCCATTCGACACACTGAAATTTGGGGCAAGAATTTAGTTAACATTCACATATAGACAGAAATCCAACCTTAGAAAGAATCTGCCTGCAGGCTTAGATTTTTTAAAACCTACTTTAAATAGGATTATTAAATGCTTGGACCCACCTTCTAGCCCACCGTGCAAAAATTGGGGAGAAAAGATGATAAATAGTATAAGTGGATGTGGACATTCTTAGAATTAGTTCTTTGTCGGTAATTCCCAACTCCAATTTTCATTTATCAGGATACCAGTAGTCCATTTCAGTAGTGTTAGGATATCAATCATGAATCAGAAGCTGTGGCTAGATTTAGCAGAAACCACTAATTCTCTGCTGAATCTGCACAAGTCTGTGGCAGTGACCAGGATGAGCTGGGACACCAGGAGATTTTTCTTTGCTGTACCTCTCTCAATGAAGTGAAGATCAGCCAAAGTTAAGATGCAATACCAATGAATCATTGCACAGCTAGCTATGCAAGCTTGTAACCATTGTCTTTTGAGTCCTTGTTATTATATCTCCAAATATCACATGTTCCACCTTGCATCTTGCCTCAGCAAATTCCCCTGAGTCTGTCTTAGCAAACCACTAGCTAAGTGAGCTTCACCTGATATATCCAGAAATTTCCACACTATATTCACCCTTTTGTTTAAAAAATTGTCTATTTTGCTAACATTAAAAATTTACATACAATAAAATAATTATAAGAACCAAATATTAGAACAGTACATCACATTTGAAATGCACAGCTTAGAAACAATATAGTCTAACAAAAGAACCTTAAACTTCTATTAGCATAAAATAAGTTTGTCAAAACTGTCTTAAATTCCTGTCAGTATACTCTAATTCAAACAAGACAACATTAAATTTCTACAAATATTTAATAAAAGCAAAACATCTAATTTTCATTGGTATAAAATAACTTTAAAACACCTTTATTTTCTATTGATATGCATTAAAATAAAACATTGTTCCCCCACCTCAAGTTTTTTGTTCCATACTTTACTTCTGAGAGGGTGCTCCCCCATTCACATACTCTGACTTCATCACTGCCATCCCCCTTACCTGGAGCCTCAGATTTCTACAGGACTAATTGCATCCTTTCTCACTGAGGCCATGCAAGGCAGTCCACTGCTACATATATACCAGTTCCACAGACTATCCCATGTATGCTCTTTGGTTGGTGACTTTGTCTCTGGGAGCTTTGGAAGGCTGGTTTAGTTGACTCTGTTGTTCTTTCTATTGGGTTGCAATCTCATTCACCTCATTTAGTCATTCCCATAACTCTTCCCAAGAAGTCCTGACCTCAGTCTAATGGTTGGCTTAAGTAGCTGCATCTGTCTCAGTCAGCTGCTGGTACAGCCTCACAGAGAAAACACATCCTAGGCTCCTGTCTGTGAGAAAACATAGCATTAGTAATATTGTCAGAATTTGGGGCCTACTCATAGCATGGAACTCAAGTTGGTACTATTACATGATGGCCTTTCTTCAGTCTCTGCTCCATTCTTACCCCTGCATTTCCCTTAGACAAGAAACTATTGTGGGCCAAAAATTTTAAAGATGGGTTGGTGACCCCATCCCTCCACTGGGGTCCTTCATATTTACTGGAGGTAGTTTATTCAGGTTCCATCACCCCACTGTTGGGCTTTTCAGCTAACGTCATCCTACTGACTTGGGAACACCTCACATCCAATGTCTCTGATACTACATAGAAGTTCCTCCTATCACAATACCCCAGAAGCTACATACTTCCTTTTATCCTCCTGGCCCACTGGGATTCTTTCCTGCTTACCCCTCAAAACCTGATTCTGCACTCTTTTCCCCTTGAATGTTCCTTGTCAAACCAGGTCCCTCCTTACCTCTGCCTCCCATGATTATTTTGTTCTCCTTCTAAGTGGGATTGAATTATCCACACTTGGGCTTACCCTCCTGTCAAATTTCATAAGGTCTGTGAGTTGGATCATAGATGTTCTGTAGTCTACGGATAATATCCACTTGTCAGTGAGTACAGTACATACCATGCATGTCCTTTTCTGTCAGGGTTACTTTGCCCAGGATGATAGTTTCTAGTTCTATCCATTTGCCTGCAAAATACATGGTGCCCTTAGAGTATTGTCATCAGACCTGTGATGCTTTTATGTAGCCATTCCCTATGCTATAAGGCAATTCTGATCATTTCATTAATTTTGTAAAAAGAAGTTTTTATTATAAATAGAATTTTTCTTTTTTGGTGTTCTTCATGTGCTATTATGTTTTTTTCTAAATTCATTTATTTTTTTAATAATCATTCCATTCATTTAATTCTCAATTGATTTCTCATTTCACTGTTACTCTCTCTACCAACACCACATCTCATATCCAACTTGCTGGCTATTCCTCCTCCCATCCCCCGTCTCCCTTTTTCTCTGCCCCTCCCCTTTGCCTATATGAGGGTCCTGACCCACCCACCCACAATCTCCTTCTTTACTGCTTCTTCATTCCCTTATGCTGGGGCATCAAAATTCCTCAGAACAAAAGCCTTCCCTCCCATCGCTGTCAGGCCAAGCCATCCTCTGCTACATATGTATCTGGAGCCAATGACCACCCCAGGTACGCTCCACATTCATGGTCTAGACTCTGGGAGAACTGGATGTTCAGGCCAGCCTAAGTTGTTCTTCCAGTGGGGTTGCCATCCCCATCTGTTCCTCCAGTCCATTAACCAGCCCCCACACCAGGTTCCATGAGTTCAGTCTGTTGGTTGGGTCTAAGTATTCCCATCTACATTGGTCAGTTGCTGGCCAGACCTCCCAAGGAACCATGCATAGTTCCTGTCAGCAAGTGGCTCTTGACCACTAAATGTGTTGTGTTTGGTGTCTACAGACATGATGGATCACCAGGTCGGCCCTTCCTTCAGTCTCTGTCCCATTTTTGTCCCTGTTTTTCCTTTGGACAGGAACATTGCTGGGTTAAAAATTTTGAGTTGGCTGGGTGGCCTATCTCTTGACCAGTTTAACTGTATCCTCTGAAGGTTGTCTCAACAGGTTCTATCTCCCCCTTCTCTGCACATTTCAGCTAAAGGCATCCTGATAGTGTCCCAGGAGCCTCACATTTCCCTAGTGTCTAGGATCTTCCAGTGGCTATCTCTAGTTCCTCATCCCCCCTGCTACATATTTTTGTTCATTTTCCTGACCCTTCTCTCACATCTCCTCCAATTCCTGATACTCCCCTCCTCATTTCCTGCTCCTCCTCCTCCTCTTCCTCCTCCTCTTCCTCCTCCTCTTCCTCCTCCTCCTCTTCCACTTCCTCTTCTTCTTCTTCCTCTCTCTCTCTCTCTCTCTCTCTCTCTCTCTCTCTCTCTCTCTCTCAGTCTTCCACTCCCTTCACTTCCCAAGATACTCATTCTTTTCCTCCTCAATTCAGGACTGAAGCATCCACACCCTGGTCTTTCTTCATGTAAACTTACTATGGTCTGCGGGCGATATGAGCTTTTCAGCTAATATCCACATATTAGTGAATACATACCATGTGTGTTATTTTGTGTCTGTTTTACCTCACTCAAGTTGATATTTTCTAGTTCCATACATTTGCATACAAATTTTATGAAGTCATTGTTTTTAATAGCTGTGTAGTATCCATTGTATATATGTATCACATTGTCTGTATTGATTCTTCTATTGAGGAAAATCTGGGTTGTTTCCAGCTTTTTGATTTTATAAATAAGGCTGCTATGAACATAGTGGAGCATGTGTCCTTGTTATATGTTGAAGCATCATTTGCGCATATGCCCAGGAGTGGTGTAACTGAATCCTAGGATAGAACAATTTTCAATATTCTTGGGTGATTTCAAAAATAATTTTACCAGCTTGTAGTCTCAAAAGAAATGGACGAGTGTCCTCTTACTCCACATCATTGCCAACATCTGGTGTCACCTTCGTTTTTGATCTTAGTCATTCTGACTGGTGTCAGGTAGATTCTAGGGTCATTTTGGTTTACTTTTCCCTGATTACTAAAGAAGCAAACATTACTTTAACATTCCTCAGTTGAGAATTATCTGTTTAGCTCTGTACTCTGCTTTTTAATATGGTTATTTGGTTCTCTGCAGTCTACCTTCTTGAGCTCCTTGTATATTTTGGATATCATCCCTCTATTGGATATAGGGTTGGTAAATATTTTTTTCCAACCTGTTGGCTGCTGTTTTGTCCTATTGACAGTGTCCTTTGCTTCACAGAAGATTTTCAATTTTATGAGGTCCCATTTATTGATTATTGATCTTAAAGCATAAGCCATTGGTGTTCTGTTCCGGAAAATTTTTCCTGTGTCAACGTGTTTGTGGTGCTTCATCACTTTCTCTTCAATTAGAATCTGTGTATCTTTTTTTTTTAATGTGGAAGTCCTTGACGCACTTAGACTTGTGGTTTGCACAAGGAGACAAGAATGAATGAATTTGCATTCTTCTACATGCAGACAACCCATTGAGCCAGTACCATTTGTTGAAAATGCTGTCTTTTGTCCAGTAGATGTTTTTTGCTTCTTTATCAAAGATCATGTCACCATAAGTGTCTGGATTCATTTCTGGGTCTTCAAATCTTTTCCATTGATCTACCTAACTGTTTCTGTCCCAATACCATGCAGATTTTATTACTATTGTACAATACTATAATTTGAGGTCAGGGATGGTGATTCCCCTAGAAGTTATTTTATTGTTCAGAAATATTTTTTCTATCTTGTTTTTTTAATGTTTCCAAATGAATTTGAGAATTTTTATTTATAATTCTATGAAGAATTGAGTTGGAATTTTCATCGGATTGCATTGAACCTATAGATTGCTTTTGGTAAGATGGCAATTTACTCTATATTAATACTCTCAATCCATGAGCATGGGAGACCTTTCTATCTTCTGAGGTTTTCTTTGATTTCTTGGTTTTCTTCAGGGATTTGAAGTTCTTGTCATACAGATCTTTCACTTGCTTGTTTAGAGTCACACCAAGATATTTTATATTACTTGTGACTATTGTGAAGGGTGTTGTTTTTCTAAATTCTTTTTCAGTCCTTTTATTCTTTCAGTAGATGAAGGCTACTGATTTATTAGACTTAATTTTGTATACAGCTGCTTTGCTGATTTTTCTATTCTCTGCAAATTTCACTAGTAGAATCTGGAGTCGCTTTGGTATACTATCATGTGGGACTTTGTAAGGGTATCCTGGGTCATGGTTGAGCAGTTGCCTAGAACCCAGAGACTCTGCGTGAGAACTGGAAGGAGTTTGGCGCACCCCAATAACCCAGGGTCCTGAAAAGCAGTCCAGTCTCCATAGAATTACATTGTTCAGTCACATAGCCCAGACAGCCCCTCCCAAAGTGCAGGGGTAGAGGGTGACTAGAGGCTTCAGGGCCTAGGGATTTACATACTAATGAAGGCCGGAGGGCGGAGCAAATTAAGCATGTCTCCCCAGATCCTCCCTATATCCTCCCCCAATCTTCCCCATTTCTCCCTCCCTATATAACTTGGGCCTTTCCTGAGTTTTAAGGGGGTACACCTAGATCCATCCACCATCTGCCATTACAATAAACTGTCCTGGAACCAAGGACTTCCTCATGTCATTGGGGCCTGCCACCGCCAAAGCCTCTAGGCCGCTGGAACCATAGATGTTCCTCCCACATGTAGGACCCATCACAGCACGTGGAAGCCTCCCAGGGCCCCACCGGTGCGGCCCTCTAAATTTTCCCCGCACTATCATATTGTCTACAGATAGTGATGTGTTGACTTCCTTCCTCTCAATTTGTATCCCTTTGATCTCTTTTTGTTTTCTAATTGCTCTGGCTAGAACTTCAAGTACTATATTGAATGGTTAGGGAGAGAGTACACAGCCTTGAACTGTTGCTGATTTTAATGGGATTGCATTGAGTTTCTATTCATTTAGTTTGATGTTGGCTATTGGTATATACTGCTTCTATTAAATTCAGGCATGCTATGTGACTTCCTCATGTCTCCAATACTTTTAACATGAATGTGTGCTGTATTGGTTCAAAGGCTTTTTTTCAGCATCTAATGAGATGTTCATGTGGATTTTTTGAGTTTGTTTATGTAGAGGATTATACTGATGGATTACTGTATATGAATGAACAATCCCTACATTCATAGGATGACACCTACTTGATCATGGTGGAAGATAGTTTTGATGTGCTCTTTGAATTGGTATCGAGAATTTTATTGTGTGCTTTTGCATCAATATTCATAAGTAAAATTGGCCTGTAGTTCTCAATGTTTGTTAGGTCCTTGTGTAGTTTAGGTATCAGTGTAACTGTGGCTTCGTAGAAAGAATTGGATAGTTTTCCTTCTGTTTCCATTTTGTGAAATAATTTGAGAAGTATTGATATTAGGTCCATTAATCAGGTTTTCCAGTTTTATTGAGTATTGACTTTTGTAGTAGAATCTGATTGTTTTTTAAACTTCCTAGGTTTGTTGTTATGTCTCCCACTTCATTTCTGATTTTCTTAATTTGTATACTGTCTCTGTGCCCTCTGGTCAGTCTGGATAAGGGTTTGTCTATCTGTTGATTTTCTCAAAGAACCAGCTCCTAGATCAGATTATTCTTTGTATAGTGCTTTTTGTTTCTACTTGGTTGTTTTCTGACCTGAGTTTGATTATTTCTTACCTTCTATTCCTCTTGGGTGTATTTGCTTCTTTTTGTTCTAGAGCTTTCAGATGAACTATTAAGCTGTCATTATATGATCTTTACAATTTCTTTATGGAGGCCCTCAGAGCCATGGGTTTTCCACTTAGCACTGATTTCCTTGTGTCCCATAAGTTTGGATATATTGTGCCTTCATTTTCATTGAATTCTAAAAAAGTCTTTGTTTCTTTATTTCTACCCTGACCTAATTATGATTAAGTAGTTAGTTGTTCACCTTCCATGTATATGTGGGATTTGTGTTGATTTTTTTTTTTTTTTTTGGCTATTGATAGCCATCCTTAGTCCACGGTGGTCCAATAGAATACAAGGAATTAATTCAATGTTTTTGTGTCTGTTGAGGAATGTTTTGTGTCTGAGTATATGCTCATTTTTGGAGAGATGTTGAGAAGAATGGATATTTTTCATTTATGGTGAAATATTCTGTACTTATCTATTAAATGTATTTGGTTCATAACTTTTTTTACTTTCACTGTATCTCTGTTTAGTTTCTGTTTCCATGATTGGCCATTGGTGAGGGTGGGGTGTTGAAATCTCCTAAGATTATTATGAGGTTCATTATGTGCTTTGAGCTTTAGTAACTCAAAGTGGGTGCCTTTTCATTTGGGATATAGATGCTCAGAATTGAGAGTACATCTTGGTAGATTTTTCCTTTGATGTGTAAGCAGAGTCTTTCCACATCGTTTTTGATAACTTTTGGTTGAAGGTCTATTTTGTTGGATATTAGAATAGCTACTCCAGCCTGTTTCTTTGAATGATTTGCAAGGAAAAAATTTTCCCATCCTTTTAATTTGAGGTAATGACTGTCTTTGTCACTGAGGTGCATTTCCTGTATACAGCAAAATTCTGGGTCCTGTTTACATATTCAGTCTGTTATTCTATGTCTTTTTATTGGGGAATTGAGTCCATTGCTGTAGACATATATTTGGAACCAGTAATTTTTTATATTGTTATTTTTGTTATTAGAGGTGGAATTATATTTGAGTGTTTCTCTTCTGGGTCTGTTGTGAAAGGATTAATTTCTTGCATTTTCTTGGGTGTAGTTTCCCTCTTTGTGTTGAACTTTTCCTTCTACTATCCTCTGTAGGGCTGGATTAGTGGAAAGATATTGTTTAGATTTCGTTTTGTCATAGAATATCTTGGTTTGTTCATCTATGGTAAATTAAGAATCTTGCTGGGTATAATAGCCTGGGCTGACATTTTTAATCTCTTAGTAACTGTATGACACCTGCCCAGGAGCTTCTTGCTTTAATATTCTCTGGTGAAAAGTCTGGGGTAATTCTGACAGGTTTGCTTTTATATATTTCTTGATTTTATTCCCTCATAGCTTTCAATATTCCTTATTTGTTCTATGATTTGGTGTTTTAATTATTATGTGAGTAGAGGAATTTCTTTTCTGTTCAATCTGTTTGGTGTTCTGTAAGCTTCTTGTATGTTTTAGGTCATTTCTTTCTTTAGGTTAGAAAAGTTTTCTTCTGTAATTATGTTGAAGATATTTGTTGGCTTTTTGCATTGGGAATCTATATGTTCTTCTATACCTATTATTCTCAGGTCCAGTCTCTTCATTGTGTCCTGGATTTCTTGAATGTTTTGAGGTAGGAGCTTTTTGCTTTTTTTTTTATTTTTCTTGACTCTTGTGTCTATGCTTTCTATTGTCCCTCTGCTTCTGAATTTCTCTCTTCCATCTCTTACATTGTTTTGGTGCTGGTTGTATTTGTGATTCCTGCTTTCTTTCCCAGATTTTCCATCTCTAGGGCTGTCTCCCTTTGAGTTTTCTTTAATAATTCTATTTCCATTTTTAAATCCTGGACAGTTTTGTTTAATTCTTTCACCTGTTTGATTGTTTTTTTCCTGTATTTATTTAAGAGAGTTATTTATATCCTTCTTAAAGTTCTCTATCATCTTCATGAATTGAGATGTTAGATCTGAGTCTTGCTTTATTAATGAATTGAGATATGCAGGACTTGCTGTGGTGGAATAAGTGGATTCTGATGTTGCCAAGTTAAATTGGTTTCTGTTGCTTATGTTCTTGTGCTTACCTCTTGCCATCTGGTTATCTCTGGTGTTATCTGGCCTTCCTGTCTTTGACTGGAGCTTGCCCTTCTTGGAGCCTTTGGTCCTGGAAGTGTTAGAATACCTGGAGTTGAGCTGCAACAGGGATGTAGGCTGTGTGGGTTCAGTTCTAGTGCTGGTGCTCTGCTCCTGTTATAGATGGGAACCAGAAGGTGTGAAGGTCTCTAGGATGGCTGGGAATCCGTACCCTGGTTGCCTGGGTCCATGTAAGCTGGGTAATTCGACAGGGTTTGAGATCTTTCCTATAAACTTAGATGTGTCAGAATACCTGGAAAGTTAGCTGCACCTGGGGTGTGGGCTGTGTGTGTTATGGTCTAGCGCTGGGGCTCTGCTCCGGACACAGGTGAGAACTGCAGAAAGATTTTTTTATACAATATATTTGGATGAGAGTTTCTCCTTCCCCAACTCCTCCAAAGTCTTCCTCACCCACACAAATTCACAAAATTTATGTTTCTATCTCATTAGAATAAAAACTAACATTGTATTCTTTAATCTTCATAAACCTTAGAGTACTGTTGACATGAATTGTATTAAGGCTCACTGGATTTTGTTTGACTCTAAAATAATAAAATAAATTTGACAGCAACAGTATTCTGAAAACTTGAAAGGGGGGCAGATAGAAGTTTGTGGAGTGTTTGTGTGTCTCAGGATGCTGACCCCACCCTTTGTCATGAGTACAAACATTGTCTCCATCCTAATGGTATTCACTGCTAGGGTTAATAACACATATTGAGGCTCCCAAATTTTTTTGTGAGTGGTGGTGATTTAAGATCATATTTTAATCCAGAAAGAACTACTGGCAAATAAATAACACTGAGAGTGGAAGAATTATCTTTCAGAGGGACAACATCTCTCATTGTTTCTCCTGTACCCATGGTGAGCTCTGAAATCATGTACACACAATACAAACTAATCTCAGAAAGATACTTTAATGTATTTACATATCCATTATATGGATTTACATATCCATATATGTTTATATATGTAGTAAAAATAAAAGAAAGACTGTGAATGTCAAAGGTAGTAGAGGGATATGAGAGGGGTGGAAATAGGAGAAGATATAGTCAATGATGTAGCTATATTTAAATATAGATTATGTATATTTAAGTAAATATTTTATATATATTTTATGCTGGATTATATATCTCATATAATATATTTAATTTCTAATTTTTCATTCATATAAAATATGTGGTACATTTAAGTATAGTTTCATATATACATATATTAATATAAATATATAAGTATATGTTATGTGTATAACATATTATTGTACTGTGTTATTAATTGAATAACACATGACTTGCATAGTCTCATATATTTGAAGGCTTGGTCATTAGAGACAGAATTTACATGAGAAGTATTAGAAAATTACCCTTGTTGAGTGAAAAATGTCTATGAGGGTATTCTTTGGGGTTTCAAATGCTCAAGCAAGGTCTCCTGTTTTTTTTCCTGTTGAATTCAGAGCAGGATTTAGAACTCTCAGTTCCTTCCCCATCACTCTACCTACAAATGTCCATGCTTTCAGCCATGCTTATAATGGACTATACTTCTGAAACTGTAAGGAAGTCTCAGATGCTTTATTTGATAAGAGTAATCATGGCAAATTTATTGTGATGAGTATTCCAAGCTGGTTTTTAGCTATTTTTTATGTCCACTGACTTTCTTAATCTTTATTCCATTACTGTGAAAAGACATTTTGACCAAGGCAACTATTATAAGAGAAAATTATTAATTCAGAGTTTGTTTAGGATTTCTGATGTTCAGTCCTTTATCATCATGGCAGGGAGCATGGCAGCAAACAAGGAGCTGGAGCAGTATCTGAAAGCTACATCCTGATTCATTTGCAGCAATAGAGGCATGGGAGGGGATGGGCCTCAAAGGTGGTGAGTGGAGTAAGACAAGATTGTCCAAATGGAAGTTTAATATGAATGTAAACAATAGGTCTAAGGATCACTTATGTACCAAGTACAAAAATTATCCTCTGGCAAAAGTTAAGTAAATTATCTCTCCATTTGAGTGTTTTAGTGCTGACATGAAAATGAATACATATATGTCTGTAGAACTCATCCTTAACTGGAATTTTTGCTATTGATATTCAGTTTATTGTTTTTATACCCAAGAAAGTACTTTATAGAACTGGGAAAATAATCTTAATGTGACCTCTTGAGTTTTCATA
The DNA here is from genome assembly GCF_004785775.1 of Grammomys surdaster. Taxonomy (NCBI): domain Eukaryota; kingdom Metazoa; phylum Chordata; class Mammalia; order Rodentia; family Muridae; genus Grammomys; species Grammomys surdaster. The sequence goes on along the minus strand of NW_021620660.1, from coordinate 180,094 downwards.
GTAAACTTGGAATGAACATGAAGCATTTAGTTCTTGGTCGTTTCAATCAGGAAATACTGATGTTCTTGAGACATTTCACATCACTGAAATGATCTTTTGTGGATATAATGTCACCAAATAAGCTTGTCATCATCGTGGGATTATTCAGTTGAGTGAAATGTTCCTGAATTGCTCACCTTGAATTTATTTCTGAATATCAACATAGCAGGAATATTTATATTATGCCCCACTTAATCCTTTTGTTAAGATAAAGCAATTCCAGACATATTCATGTACTACACCTGTATAGCCAAGCTGTTCTGAAACAAACAAAAAGTAACTAACAAGGTTTACCACACATTGTGCAAACTTAAATGCTTTCTGAGCTTCTTCAGTTCATCATTTCACCAGCAGCTGAACAACTCTCCCCTTCCATTTTGGAAGAAACAGAAGATTCTGGAAGATGAAATTTCTTCTTGTCCTTGCTCTATCTGATTTGGTTTCTGCCACTGAGGAGCCCTTATGGGTACATGGATGGGCTCTAGGGAGTTTTGCAGAAAGAAATGTGGCTGTGGTGAATTAATCATAGTTTGACATGATAACATGATTCTATGAACATATTGGTTCTCTTTTGGTTTTTGTACTTGTAATATATCCCAATGTGTGGTTAAAAAACAGGACAGATTATTTTATCATTTATCTTAAGTGTAATCTTATGTAAACATGAAAAGTATTAGAAATCTAACCTTTTATATAAAAACAATCTGTCATTTTATTTAAATCCTAAGTGTACAGATCAACAGATCTTCAATTTTTTTTCTAAATCATATCAGGAAGCTGAGGGTAAAGTGGATACAGGAAATAATCATCAATTTGATTACCAGCCCAGTTATAGCAAGAGAGTCAAGTTAGGTATTTTGGTAGGCTTCCATTGTTCTTGTTCACTGACCACAAAAAAAAATTCCTAGCTCAACTATAAAGGTTCTACCTTTCTGAACTTCAAATTATTTCCTAAGATTTTGTTAGTGGAATTTTGTACAAAAACAGTTTACCCTAATGTAACTAACAAGCTAAAACTGAAGTTCTTTCTAAAGGTGGTGGCCGTTGTTAATCACCTAAATCTCTAAATTCTTTTCAGTGACATTGATTGAATCATAAATCTGTTCTAGCAGCAATGCTTAACAAAAATAAGCATTATTATTTTGAGTGCTATTAATACTGCCCAGTGAGGAACTGGAAGCCCCTGTGAGTTTTCACACAACACTTAGATTAGGAAGGATGTGAAGACTGAGAGTACAACAGGCAGAGCTATGCTCCATAATAGCTTGAAGTCCTCAGGACACATAGTCCTCAGAATTCTGCCTGTCTGGAGCATGTCAATGGTAGTTTTGCTTCTGTGTGGGCCACAGTCATGACTTCAAAAGCAGTGTGTTGTTCCTCTGAAGTGGGCCTCTACAAGGACACAGACCATACAGTGTCTCCTTGAACCCAAATTCTCTTATGTTCACATCTTTCCTGGCTTGGCTTCAAATATATATATATGGATAGATTTTATATATATATATATATATATATATATATATATATATATATATATAGAGAGAGAGAGAGAGAGAGACTCATGTAAAAGCAGTATTGAGTATTGTTATATTAAACTATTAAACTTGATGACAGAATTATTTCACAATGTGCATGAGAATATGTATTACATATACATATATATTTAAATATATATATGTGTATATATATGTCTCTCTCTCTCTCTCTCTATATATATATATACACACACATTCACATTCTTTTGAACACAAGTAATTGAAAAAGAGTGAGAAAGGACATATGGGAGGATTTAGAGGAGAAAAATCAGTGATAAAATTATAGCATAATACAGAAAATTAACAAAATAAAAGAAACATTTGTTCCTTAAAATTAAAAACAAAAAGACCTGAAGTGTTATTTCCATATCATTAATCCTAGTACTGGAGAAGTAGGGTGGAGACTGGGCTTGTAACCATGGCATTTTCTCAGAGCCCCTTGTTAGTCAGGGTCAAAAAGACCTTGTCTCAAATATATGGTATAGAATGACAGAAGTAACACACTTTTAGGTACTTAAAATTATTCACAAATACATGTATGTATTTTGGGTGATAGTTTTGTGCACTATATATTCAGATGCTCCTTTCTATGTCCAGATTTCTGGTTACATCTGGACAATGGCACTGTCAACTATCTCTGGTGCCTATGTTATGTTTAAATTGTTTTCTGTCACGTCTAATTGCTTGATAAAAGATCTGATGAGTCAATTAGCTGATCACAAGAGAACAGTAAAAGACTTCGGATTTTAGTCAGGGGTTCCCAGTGGGTGACAAAGGAAAGATGAGAAAGACCACAAGGAGAAGGTTAGGAGATAACACATGCAGAGAACAGAAGAAATTGCTATGAGGGTTGTAATGAGGGAGGAGTCACGAAGACCCACATGGACCAGGGACAAGCTCAGATGGACAGCAATGGAGTACTTTAGTGGGTATTAGCAGTCGAGTTGACTTAGAAAACCTGCCCAGATTAGGCTTGTAGTGTTTTAATAAAAAATACCAGGTTTCTGTGGCCTTTCTTGGGAGTTAAGTTGGGTAGGGCAAATATAGAAATGCCCTGCATTTACTTCAGATCAAAATGGATATTAGAACTCCCTTCCCCTTACAGAAATACAATTGCATTTGACCCACTGAATGTCAGGCAGAAACTGACACAGAATCCAAACTTACATAGAAATCTAAACTTAGAAAGAAACAGACTTAGAGAACAAAAATCCCAGATTAAATGCAAAAACAGGTACTCCGGGGGACAGAGCGATAGTTTTAGGATAATTGGTGCCAAGAAACCAGATGATTTAGCTGGTTTCTTAGTAACCACTCTTGGCCCATTACTGGGATATCTGGGTGGTTTCAGCTCCTCCTAGCCCTGGTGTTTTCTCCATGCATTGCTTGGTTCTGGAAAAGGATTAGAATACATGCTAGTCCAGGGACAGGTGCTGCAGGGAACTGAGTGTGCCCTCCACCTCGACCAAAGTTCACGTTTGCCCACCTTCCCATTCCTGATGCAAGGCTGTGCTACTGCCTATAGTGGGCCATACAGAGCTGACATAGCTTGGGGACATCACAGTGTAGATTTGGCTTTTTAATACCAAGCAGGATGGGAATGCAGTGCACATCAGCACGGTCCAGAAAGGTAGAGTATACCCTGCCTACAACAACCATGCTTGCTGCAAGTTTTTGCCCTCGAATATGACTATTCTCTTTCCTATGAGGTCACATAGGGTCCCCAGCCTCATACAGCTGATGGTACTACCTTCATAGCCAGCAAACAGCTCACAATGTGGCAGAACCAGCACTGCTCTGTGAGTGGCGTGAAGTTAGTCACTGTGAAATGCTTGAGCTGAACCACAAAGGGACACTGATAGACTCAGAAATAATCTGAGTACAAGTGACCTTATGATCTGGTAAAATATTTGGAATTATACTTAAATGTGAACAAAAGTATGTAGCATGGGTATAAAATGGCATAGATAGATATAAATAGTTTGAAATTAGTAAAATCAAGTTCTTAAGAGAAAAATAAAAAATGAAGAAAAAGACATACAAGGACAGAAGAGTTTAGAAAAATTTAAATACAAAAATACATTATGATTAGAAAACAATAATATAAATAAATTAATTAATAAATGCATATAAATAACCCTGAATAAGAAAAACTTAGAAAAAAATCTTATAAAGTAAATGAATAATAACAAAACAGAACACACACAGACATAGAAATATTGAGTTGTGTGTAAAACATTAACATCTCCAAAATAGGGGAAAGAAAAATATCTTTCCACAGAAAGGAGAGAGTTTGAGAGATTAAAAACATATTTTCCACATTAAATAATGGAAAACACTGTAAAAGAAGGCATTTGGACCCCATCCAGGTTTGATTTTACTGTCCACATAAAATAACTTATGTCTAGTAATGATTATCATTTTATATATCTTCTTTAATAGAGATTAGAATCAAACACACTAAGAGAAGGAAAAGGCTAAAACATGAAATGCTAGAATGAAGGCCATTGAAGAGAAACTAGTGGCTTCTTTAAGAGAAAATAAAGAATCTTCAAAGAAGCCAATGTGTAACGTACAATGACAGCCAAAAATAATTACATGTGAAAAAAAATCTGAAAAGCATTGAGAAATTAGGATGGCAATCCATCGAGATGCTATAAACAAAGATAAAAATATAAATTCTGTATAATAAAGTTACAGATAGATTCCTTAAAACTGAGCAATATCCTAATTTCCTTTGAGCTCCCCAAAGAAAAATATTCCCATATCACCACACCCATCCCTGGCCACAGGAAGCAGTTTCAAGAGAATTTGTCTCATATCCAAAAGGATAGCTTTTAGTTTTTGGTCTTTTGGTGGCTGAATTGTTACTTGTCTTGGTCAGGGAGTAAGCAAGGTAAAGAATAGATTCAGGGATTTCATTCTCTCTTCATTACCTCTCTTCTTTCTCTCACATTTAATGTTAGGGGAAAGCGGAAGAATGAAAGATAAAATCAGGAATATAAGAATGATACGTTACGACTTCCGGTTTGGGCCCGAGCATAGAGTAGGTCGCAGGCGGCAGCTCCGTACTCAACCCCAGAAAACCGAGAGAAACAGGGACTCCCAGGAGCTTGAACTCACGCAGCATCCCAGGTAAGGTAAAAGCAACACTCTCCCCAAACAAGGAGCAACCGGGACCCACTGGGACCCAGGAATTCGCTCCTGGCCCGGGGCGGGCTCC
>NW_021620660.1:167031-175287 GCF_004785775.1 Grammomys surdaster | reverse complement strand
GAGCACTCACAGATCCCGGGAGGCAGCTCTGCACCCAATCTCGCAGAATCAAGAGGAAGCGGGGCTCACAGGACCTCTGTGCCAAGCAATTTCTTAGGCTAGGAGGTGGCAGTTCTTGCCTCCAATCAGGGAGCAACTGGGACCCACTGGGACCCACTGGGACTCACTGAGACCCAGGAATCCTCTCCTGACCCGGAGCCCAGGCCCCTTCCGGTTTCCACCTGAACACTGAGCACATCTTGGGCCTCAGCTCTAACTCAAGCAGCAAAACTCATCCCAAACAGTTCTGACACAACCTAGATAATAGGAAAGACAGGCCCCTGTCAGAGACAGCACTGATAGCACAAAGGCGATCCAGATGGCGAAAGGCAAGCGCAAGAACACAAGCACCAGCAACCCAAGGTACTTGCCAGTATCAGAACCTAGTTCTCCCACATTAGAAAGTCCTGAACTCCCCATATCACCAGGAAAACAAGAACCAGATCTAAAATCACTTCTAATGATGATGCTAGAGGACTTCAAGAAAGAAGTAAATAACACTATCAAAAAACTTGAGGAGAACACAGGAAAACAGGATGAAGTCCTTAAAGAAACACAAAAATCCTTTAAAGAATTACAAGAAAACACAAACAAACAGATGAAGGAATTGAACAAAACCATCCAGGACATAAAAATGGAAGTGGAAACAATAAAGAAAGCACAAAGGGAGACTATCCTGGAGATAGAAAACCTAAGAAAGAAATCAGGAGTCATAGACACAAGCATCACCAACAGAATACAAGAAATAGAAGAAAGAATCTCAGGTGCAGAAGATACCTTAGAAAATATCGACACAACTATCAAAGAAAATGCAAAATGCAAAAAGTTGTTATCTCAAAATATCCAGGAAATCCAGGACACAATGAGAAGACCAAACCTAAGGATAATAGGTATAGATGAGAGTGAAGATTCCCAACTTAAAGGGCCAGTAAATATCTTCAACAAAATTATTGAGGAAAACTTCCCTAACCTAAGGAATGAGATGCCCATAATCACACAAGAAGCCTACAGAACGCCAAACAGACTAGATCAAAAAAGAAACACCTCCCGTCACATAATAATCAAGACACAAAATATACAAAACAAAGAAAGAATTTTAAAAGCAGTTAGGGAAAAAGGGCAAATAACATATAAAGGCAAACCTATCAGAATTACACCTGACTTCTCACCAGATACTATAAAAGCCAGAAGATCCTGGACAAATATCATACAAACCCTAAGAGAACATAAATGCCAGCCCAAGCTACTTTACCCAGCAAAACTCTCAATTACCATAGATGGAGAAACTAAGATATTCCATGACAAAACTGAATTTGCACAGTATCTTCCCACAAATCCAGCTCTACAAAGGATAATAGCAGGAAAGATCCAATACAAGGAGGGCAATCATACCCTAGAAAGAGCAAGAAAATAATCCTTTTCCATCAAACCCAAAAGAAGATAACCACACAAACGATGTCTCCATTATTAGCAAAAATGACAGGAAGCAACAACACCCTCTCCTTAATATCTCTTAACATCAATGGACTCAATTCCCCAATAAAAAGGCATAGGCTAACGGACTGGATACGCAAACAGGACCCAGCTTTTTGCTGCTTACAGGAAACCCACCTCAGTGACAAAGACAGACACTACCTTAGAGTAAAAGGTTGGAAAACAATTTTTCAAGCAAATGGTCCTAAGAAACAAGCGGGAGTAGCCATCCTAATATCGAATAAAATCGACTTTCAACTTAAAACTATCAAAAAGGATAAGGAAGGGCATTTCATACTTGTCAAAGGAAAAGTCAACCAACATGAACTCTCAATTCTGAATATCTATGCGCCAAATACAAGAGCGTCGACTTACATAAAAGAAACCTTACTAAAGCTCAAAACACACATTGCACCTCACATAATAATAGTGGGAGACTTCAACACCCCACTCTCAGCAATGGATAAATCATGGAAACAGAAACTAAATAGAGATACAGTAAAACTCACAGAAGTTATGAACCAAATGGACTTAACAGATATCTATAGAACATTTCACCCTAAAGCAAAAGAATATACCTTTTTCTCAGCACCTCATGGTACCTTCTCCAAAATAGACCATATAATTGGGCACAAGACAGGCCTCAACAGATATAAGAAAATTGAAATAATTCCCTGCATCCTGTCAGATCACCATGGTCTAAGGCTGGTCTTCAAAAATGACAAAGAGAATGGAAAGCCCACATTCATATGGAAATTGAACAACACCCTACTCCTTGATAATCAGGTAAGGGAAGAAATAAAGAAGGAAATTAAAAACTTTTTAGAATTTAATGAAAATGATGACACATCATACCAAAATCTATGGGATACAATGAAAGCAGTGCTAAGAGGAAAATTCATAGCTCTAAGTGCCTACAAAAAGAAACTGGAGGGAGCATACACTAACAGCGTGACAGAGCACCTGAAAGACCTAGAACAAAAAGAAGCTAATACACCCAAGAGGAGTAGACGGCAGGAAATAATCAAACTCAGGGCTGAAATCAACCAAATAGAAACAAAAAGAACTATCCAAAGAATCAATAAAACTAGGAGCTGGTTCTTTGAGAAAATCAACAAGATAGATAAACCCTTAGCTAGACTAATCAGAGGGCAGAGAGACAGTATCCAAATTAATAAAATCAGAAATGAAAAGGGTGACATAACAACAGAAACTGAGGAAATTAAAAAAAATCATCAGATCCTACTACAAAAGCCTATATTCAACAAAATTGGAAAATTTGGATGAAATGGACAACTTCCTAGACAAATACCAGTTACCAATGTTAAATCAGGACCAGATAAACCATCTAAACAATCCCATAACCCCAAAAGAAATAGAAGCAGCCATTAAAAGTCTCCCTACAAAGAAAAGCCCGGGACCAGACGGTTTCAGTGCAGAATTCTATCAGACCTTCAAGGAAGACCTAATTCCAATTCTTTTTAAACTATTCCACAAAATAGAAACAGAAGGTACATTACCCAACTCATTCTTTGAAGCCACAATTACACTCATACCTAAGCCACACAAAGACCCAACAAAGAAAGAGAACTTCAGGCCGATCTCTCTTATGAACATTGATTCAAAATTACTCAATAAAATTCTAGCGAACCGAATCCAAGAACACATCAAAACAATTATCCATCATGATCAAGTTGGCTTCATCCCAGGAATGCAGGGTTGGTTCAATATTCGGAAATCCATCAATGTAATCCACTATGTAAACAATCTTAAAGAAAAAAACCACATGATCATCTCACTAGATGCTGAGAAAGCATTTGACAAAATTCAACACCCCTTCATGATAAAAGTCTTGGAAAGGTCAGGAATTCAAGGTCCATACCTAAACATAGTAAAAGCAATATACAGCAAACCAGTAGCCAGCATTAAACTAAATGGAGAGAAACTTGAAGCAATCCCACTAAGATCAGGGACTAGGCAAGGCTGCCCACTCTCCCCCTACTTATTTAATATAGTATTGGAAGTCCTAGCCAGAGCAATTAGGCAACACAAGGAGGTCAAAGGGATACAAATTGGAAAGGAAGAAGTCAAAATCTCACTATTTGCAGATGATATGATAGTGTACTTAAGTGACCCCAAAACTTCCACCAGAGAACTCCTAAACCTGATAAACAACTTTAGCAAAGTGGCTGGATATAAAATTAACTCAAGCAAATCAGTAGCCTTCCTCTACTCAAAAGATAAACTGGCTGAGAAAGAAATTATGGAAATGACACCCTTCAAAATAGTCACAGATAATATAAAATACCTAGGTGTGAACCTAACCAAGCAAGTAAAAGACCTGTATGACAAGAACTTCATTCCCCTGAAGAAAGAAATCGAAGCAGATCTTAGAAGATGGAAAGATCTCCCATGCTCATGGATTGGAAGGATTAATATAGTAAAAATGGCTATTTTGCCAAAAGCCATCTACAGATTTAATGCAATCCCCATCAAAATTCCCACTCAATTCTTCTCAGAGATAGAAAGAGCAATCTTAAAATTTATTTGGAATAACAAAAAACCCAGGATTGCGAAAACTACTCTCAGCAATAAAAGAACTTCTGGAGGAATCACCATCCCTGACTTCAAGCTGTACTACAAAGCGATAGTGATAAAAACTGCATGGTATTGGAACAGAGACAGGCAGGAGGATCAGTGGAATAGAATAGAAGACCCAGAAATGAACCCCCATACCTATGGTCACTTGATCTTTGACAAAGGGGCTAAAACCATCGAATGGAAAAAAGATAGCATTTTCAACAAATGGTGCTGGTCCAACTGGTTGTCAGCATGTAGAAAAAAGCAAATTTATCCATACTTATCTCCTTGTACAAAGCTCAATTCCAAATGGATTAAGGACCTCCACCTAAAACCAGCCACACTGAAACTAATAGAAGAGAAACTGGGAAAAAGCCTGGAATACATAGGCACAGGGAAAAAGTTCCTGAACAGAACACCAATGGCCTGTGCTCTAAGAACAAAAATTGACAAATGGGACCTCATAAAGCTCCAAAGCTTCTGTAAAGCAAAGGACACAGTCAATAGGACAGAGCGGCAACCAACAGATTGGGAAAAGATCTTCACCGACCCTACATCTGATAAAGGGCTAATATCCAAGGTATACAAAGAACTGAAGAAATTAGACTCTAGACAATCAAAGAACCCTATTAAAAAATGGAGCACAGAGCTGAACAAAGAATTCTCAACTGAGGAAGTTCGAATGGTTGAGAAGCACCTAAAGAAGTGTTCAGGATCACTAGTCATCAGGGAAATGCAAATGAAAACAACACTGAGATTCCACCTTACACCAGTCAGAATGGCTAAGATCAAAAACACAGGTGACAGCACATGTTGGCGAGGATGTGGAGAAAGAGGAACACTCCTCCACTGTTGGTGGGATTGTAAACTGGTACAACCACTATGGAAGGCAGTATGGCGATATCTCAGAAAATTGAACATAGTGTTACCTGGGGACCCAGCTATACCACTCCTGGGCATATACCCAAAAGAAGTTTCACCATACAACAGGGACACATGCTCCACCATGTTCATAGCAGCCTTATTTATAATAGCCAGAAGTTGGAAAGAACCCAGATGCCCTTCGACAGAAGAATGGATGCAGAAAATGTGGTACATTTATACAATGGAATACTACTCAGCTATTAAGAACAATCAGTTCACAAAATTCCTAGGCAAATGGATGGAGCTGGAAAATATCATCTTGAGTGAGATGACCCAATCTCAAAAGAACATACTTGGTATGCACTCATTGATAAGTGGATATTAGACCAAAAGCTCACAATGTCTAAGAACCTACATACAGACCACATAAAACTCACATAGAAGAAGGAAGACCAAAGTATGAATTCGTTGGTCCTTTCTAGAAGGAGTATCAAAAGTTTCAACCAGAACTCCCAAAGTCTAAACCAGAGAACACAAAGGGAGGGACTCACACACCTGTATAGGGAATTGAGGGTGTCCTTGTTAGACTTCAGTGAAAGTGGAGGGCCAAGGTCCCCGAAAGTTTGGACTCCCTACTGTGTGGGAATCGAGAGCAGGGAGATGGGACTGGGAGGATGTTTGGAGCACACCATCACAAAAATTAGGAGGAGTGGGTATGGGATAAAGGATCTTGGGGGAGAATGAGAAAGGAGATAACATCGAAAGGTAAATACGTATAATACCCAATAAAAAACCCACACAGATAAAGGATTTTTTTAAAAAAGGGAGTTTACTTATCTTAAATTAATTTCAAAAGTTTCTAGGAGTTGCAAATTGGCTAAGATCCTATTTTAAGCTCTCCACAAAAGAACTTAAATCTCTGATCAATATTCTCAAGAGAGAGGTAAACCCTAACTTCCTCAACAGTTAATTGACAGAAGAGAGGTAATCTCACAAAAAGTAGAAAAAGCTATTTCCAATCGATATATCATATAGTCTGATTAATTGTCAGTGGTGCTATAAAAGTCCTTTGACAAAAGATTATAAATATAGATTTATATATCCTTAAATAAGGTCTTCATGACTCTCTGAGTGTAGAAGGAGCAACTGTTGGCGCTTCAGCCCTGATTTTACAAGAACTCTGAAAAATTGGCTTTAAAAATAAAAGAGGGGGAACGGTACCCCCTCAGAAGGAGCCCCCCAGAAATACTCTCCATCATGCCTTGTTCACTTTTCTCTCTCTTAAGCTGAAAGCTCATGGCAAATCTCTTGCTGACCATGTTGGTGACCTCGGGCACCACCAAGACCAACAAAACTTTGCCACAGATATGGGGAAGGACCCTCATACCCGTAAAGGGAATGCCCCAGACCCAGTTCCCTTATGGAGCCGAGGACTGATATGCCTGTCCAATACCACAGAAGGCACAGCTAACCGGCTACCATAAATATTAATGAAAAAAAATAGATACACTCACAAAGCCAGGCCCAACCATAAATACGATGAATAATAATTTACATCCAGGGAAGAGAAATCTCCCTGAGAATCCCCTTCTTTTTTCTTTCCAGGCAAAAATGAATCACCCGTGATGCCTGCCATTAGAAGTTCTAATCCAGATGGGCCAGAAGTCAGGATCCTCGCCCTTACCCTCACCCCCTACCTTTTCCCAGCTGCACAAGGTTCCCTGAAGCTTGGCAACTGCAAGATCCTGCTTGGAAACTGCAGATAGACTCAAAGCAGTGTACCATATCATCTGAAGAATAGCAAGGAGACCATAACTCAAGCAGTGTACCATATCTTCTGAAGAATAGCAGGTTGCAGTCCTCCTCGCCCCCACGAATAACTAGGGCCTGCCAGTTGGGTCAAGTGGCACCCAGACGTGGGGCTCGAGGAACGGACCCCTCTGGACGGACCCTCATTGAGAGGATGTGCGCAGGACATCAAGATTAAGCGAGACAGAGATCAAAACCTGCGACCTGTCATCCACGGAACCAGGTTGATGCTGCCATCAAGAAGACGGTTGAAGTTCATTACCATCAGCCGAAAATTGAAGAGGATCCAGAAGTGACTCTGCAAGAGACTGACACAGCTGCCAGCTCCCCTGCCTCCCCCCTACGGTCGACCGCTAGACTTCCACGCCCTCCAGAAGGGTTCCTGGTATGCCTGGCTTTGCCCCCGTTTCTCTCGATAGAGAGCTTGGCCTCTTGATCACCACAACAAAAATTGGCTTTTTCCTAAACCAAGGCCGCCCTTGATATGGCCGCTAACATTGGGGAGCCTTCCTTTATGACAATATTACACCCCAAACTGACAAATGGTTGGTAAATTGAACATTTACAAGGGACTAGGATGGCTGTGAGTTAGCCCAATGACGGGATTATTGTAGGTCCACTTCCCAGGGGCCCACCCAATGCAGCCGAAAAGGAGTGCGTGGTGCTGGGAGTGGGTGCAGCCTACATGGCCTAAGACAGGGCCCTCACCCTCCTTTCACCCACATCGGAGTCCCTTGACGTTGCCCATCGTCGACAGCCTAAAACCTTCGACCATCGATGTGACTCGTCTCACATCAGTGTTTTGGGGTTGTGAACTTGTCTAAGACCCCCCATAATTAGACATCCAAATTCAAAATTCACATAGTTGGGATTGATCATAAGATGCCTTCTCTAACTAAACAGAGAAGGGGGAGATGCCAGAAGCCAGGACCCTCGCCCTTACCCTCACCCCCCACCTTTCCCCACCTGCACAATGTCCTCTGAAGCTTGGCAACTGCAAGATCCTGCTTAGCAACTGCAGATAGACTCAAAGCAGTGTACCATATCATCTTAAGAATAGCAGGGAGACCATAACTCAAGCAGTGTACCATATCTTCTGAAGAACAGCAGGTAGATCATAATTCAAGGCAGTGTACCGTATAGACCATGACATGTTTCAAGGCACAGGCCAAGAAGATTTTGTACTTTTCCACCATCTGGCCCCTCTTACCCCCTCCCCTTGTGAAACATGCTATAAAAAAGCATTTCATGTTCAAAAATAAATAAATTATTTATAAAAAAAAAAGAAACCTAACAGACAAATAAGTAAATCCTATCTTTAAATTACAAATTCAAAAAAGAAAAATAAAGTATCCAATAAAGTATGTTCCAGCCTCTTATTTAGCATTTACCTATATACGAATCTAATTTTAGCTTGTATAGAATATGTTAATGATTAAAGAAGTATGACTCACAGAAAAAAAAAACCATATAGGTTTGCTTTTTCAATCT
>NW_021620660.1:151809-166931 GCF_004785775.1 Grammomys surdaster | reverse complement strand
TATTTTTTTTTTTCTCCCCATCGGGCCCCCTTTCCCCCCCCCCCTTTTTAAAAAATATAAAAAAAAATTTTTTATTTTAAAAAAAAAAAAAATTTTTTAAAAAAAAAAAAAAAAAAAAAAAAAAAAAAAAAAAAAGAATGATACGTTACAGTTAGATTGTGGAATATATTATTAGGACAAAGAGTACCAGAAGTTTTATTTTGTATGTACTTTGTATATTGATACAACTTTAATGTTATATTACATTACAATGTATTAAGAATTTATATTTCAACACTTTTTCTAAGGTATTGGACATATGTTATTCTAAAATATATATTAAATTCTAGTCTTTTGAAAGATTTCTTACAAAATGTTTAAGATAAATTGGAAACATAAGTAATAGTAATCAATCAAACTTATTGATCTTGTTAGATACTAGTTCATTTATCTATAAAAATAAGCATCACTTAGCTTCCTTAAATGCACTTAATAGTAAGGAGATATCAGATAGTAGAGATGAATGAATCAGATAAACTTCAGATAGATAGATTGTCTTTAAAAAACTCAGATATCTATTGACTAAAATATAAAAAGATGCATTATTAATAAAAGAGTTTTCAAGACAATGGTGTGAATGCTCCTCCCTGCAACTAAATTCTTCTTCAAAGTAGTTATTGAATGAAGAACCTCTATATAATGTTTGTTCAGATCTGACAAGATAGCCACTGTACAAAAAACAAAGAAACAAAACAAACAACCAAACAAACAAAATTTAAAAATAAAACTCCAAAAACAAACAGAAAAATTGCAAGAAAAACAAAACAAAACAAAAACAAACAACAGCAAAAACAAACAAAAGTTGCCCTTGGCTCAAGTGAGCAGAGAATGCTCTATAAACGGAAAAAAATGGGCTGCATGTAATTTGACTACTAAGCTTTGTGAAGACAAGTAACTCAAGATTCCTGTTTCAAAAAAATATATCTGTCATATCCTGCTCCTATGACTCAAAGAAACTTTGGATGATTGTCCAGGCAGACAGCTGGCTGTCTCTGTCATTTCTGTAGGTTTGGAAGCTGCTTGCTCTGCACTTCCTGTACACTCAGGTAATATTTATTCCTACTCAGCCCTCTAGGGAGTGTGAAGACTAGTCAGGTATAGTCTCACAATAAAGCCTAAATTGTTTAGGATTGAGAAAATGATTTTTAGATCTTAAAAGATAACTCTAGTTTATAAACGCAAGTTTTGAGAATAGGATTTAACTACAAAATTCAAATATCACCAAGATAGGATAGATAGTACTTTCCCAAAATTCCCAAATAAAAATGAACTTTACACTGCAAAAGTAAGGTTACTTGATAAGTTTTCATAATAACTATTATTGGGTATAATATATTAGTAATAGAGAAAGGACCTTTTATTAGACTAAAACTGATATATTTGTGGATGGTTTGTGCACTGTGTATTCAGGTATGTATTTCTTTATACAGATATCTGTTTGCAGTTCTAACTATGGCATGGGAAACAATGTTGGTCTCTATATTTTTCAAAAAAACAGTTTTACACCACCTCTGATTTGTTAATAAAAGATATAATCAGCCAAATAGATTGACAAAAAAGTACAGGGTGGAAATTTTGATACTAGTCAGGGGGACCCAGAAGTAGAGAGGAGAGAGTAGATTAGGACCACAAGGAGAAGAAGGTATGAAGTAACTGCATGGAAAGACAGCTGATTTCACCATGAGAGTGCTATGAGTAAGCAGCCATAAGGACACATACAGACCTGAGCTAGCCTGAGCCACACTAGATGACAAATAATGGGACACTTTCCGGGTATTACCTCCACAGTCAGATTAGAACAGCTCAGAACCTGTCCTGCTTAGGCTTGCAGTCTTAATAAAAATAACAGATAGCTGTATCCTTATCTAGGAGCTAAAATGGTCCAGAGAAGACAGAAAAATACCCTCTATCTGTGGCAGAAGGAAAATTAGAAACCCTTTACCCAAAGAAAAACTATTACCCATGTTCATGAAGACAACCTACTTGTTTTAATGCACCTGCATATATACAGGTGCTGCTTGAGAGAGATTAAAGGTTGGCCTTGTGGTCATACATGTGACTTTGTTGGAGGAAGTGTCACTGAGGGTGGGCTTTGAGCTTTCAAATACACAAGCAAAAGTAAGGTCCAGTGTCTCTTCTTGTCACATGTTGAATGGGATTTGCAACTCACAGCTACTTCCCTACACTCAGCCTGCAAGAGTCCATTCCTCCCACCATGCTGATTATAGACTAAACCTCTGAAACTGTTAATAATTCCTGATTACTGTTTTGTCTGTGAGTTGGACCCTTCCTCTTGTTTCTTCACAGCTATAGAACACTTTGTAAGACATGCTTTTTAAATGTTTTCTCCTTGGACTTAAAAAACTTTCAACACATTAGTAACAATATATTTTTTTTTTTTTGGTTTTTCGAGACAGGGTTTCTCTGTGTAGCCCTGGCTGTCCTGGAACTCACTCTGTAGACCAGGCTAGCCTCGAACTCTTGAACTCAGAAATCCGCCTGCCTCTGCCTCCCAACTGCTGGGATTAAAGGCGTGCGCCACCACCACCCGGCAACAATATTTTTCTAAATGATTCAAAAAATTGAAAACAAGGGCAAACAGAAAAAGTAGGGTTACTGCAATTTTTTGACGTGAAGAAATTTTTAATATGAATTAGACTAAATGGATACTCTAGAAAATTACAGAATTTAAAAATATCGATCATCAGTGAAAATATATTTCAGATAGCAAGCTATTGACCACAAAGGCTTTCAAGTTTCCTGAGAGCTGTAGTGTTGGGATTCCTTAAATTGGTAAGTTCAGTTTCAAGAATCCTTCCTATTATACATAGAACCCCAGATTTAATATTCACCATGAAAGTTTGTGGCTGTGTTTGGAGTCCTCTCACCTAACATTCCACCTATTCATTTTCTTTGTCTATACCTAACTTAAAAATCCTCCTGTTAAATAAACAAATCTGTTTTTCTTTTCTTCTTCTTCCTTCTTTGAGAATGAGTATTATCATTCCAAATCAGTTCTACAGAATGCCCAATGCTAAGGACCAAAAAGAACTGACCAGCTACCAAATCCACCTCTCAAGAACTTAGAATTTGTAAATCCCCTTAAAAAGTTCCAGAATTTCAAATGTCACACAACTACAGAAGCTGGCAAAATTAAGACCCCACTCAATCCTGAGGCTAGTCACAGCTGTTGTAGACAATCTCGAGGAGCCCCCTGGCAATAAAATGAAAACACATTCTTATAATATTAATGTGGGCTCGATAGAAATTAAATTATCAAAATTGTCATTACAATAACGTTAAGAGTAAGATGGGAGGTATTTGGGGGGAAATATGGAGAATCTGAAGGGAAAGTATGAGAGTGTCTATCAACAATATACACTACATATCTACATGAAAAATTTCAGAAATATATAACTCTTCCATAAGAATATACTCAAACAACAAATTCCTCACTTTATTTTGATGAGATTTTTCCCCACTTGTTTTTAACTATCTTTTGGTGTTCACTAGCTTTCTTACTGGTGTATTAAGTTTCATGCAGTTACTATAAGAGAAATTATGTAATTGGAAAATGGAGGTTCACTTACAATTATAGAGGTTAATCCATTATCATCATGGCAGGGAGCATGGAAGCAGGCATAGAGATGTAGCAATAGCAGAGAACCACAAACTGATTCATTTGCACAAAGAGAAAACACACCCATACACACATACACACCCACATACACACACACACACACACACACACACATATATATATATGTGGAGAGAGAGGGGGGGGAGGGGGGGAGGGGGGGGGGGGGGGGGGGGGCGAGGGAGGGAGGGAGGGAGGCAAAAGGAGTGAAGGAAAGAGGGAGGGAGAGGGAGAGGATGGGGGAGAAGGAGAGGGAAAGATGAATATGGGGCTTGGCAAGGCTCTCACAGGTGGTGTTGGAGTGACTGGAATAGAAAAAATAATTCACATGGAACTTTCATAGGTGGAAATCATGGGTCTTTGTATCACTTATTTTCTAAGTAGGGGAAGTGATTCTTTGGCAAGATGTAAATAAATTGTTCCCATGTTTTAGTGCTCAGGGAAAAATGAATCTAGAATCACATGTGGAACATATTTTTACCTTGATGCTGTGCTATTGATGTGCAATTTATACAGTGTAGAATCAAGAAATTACTATATTGAACCTGGAATGTAATCTTAGTTGGCTCATTTATACAGTTTTCATAGTTAGCTGAGACTGAATATGTAACACTTAGATGTTGGTCATATATAACCTGAATATAATACCAGTCTACATCAATGTTCTCGAAAAACTTCATGAAGAACATGTTCAATTGGCACAATGTCACCAAACCAGCTGGCTCTTCTTGACTGTTTCTGAATGTCAACAATTCAGGAATATTTATATTACACTCCACTGAATTCTAATCCCATGAATTAAAATAAACCAGTGCCAGTCACTTGCAAATACTGCCATGTAGTCTGCCAAATGTTCTGACAATTCAAAAAATTTTCAGGTTCATTACACATTGTTCAAAGTGAAATGTTTTTTGACCCTCTTTGGTACATTTCAGCAGAAGTTGAAAATTTTACTATTCCACTTCAGAATAAAGAGAAGATTCTGGAAGATGATGTTTCCTCTTCTCTGTGCTCTAGCCTGTTTGGTTTTTGCCACTGAGGAACCTGTACCTGTGAAGAATGGGCTCTCAGGGAGTGATACAAGAGGAAAGGTGGCTGTGGTGCTTTTATCAAAGTTTTCCTTGACAATCAGTGTAATTCTGTTTATATATTGGTTCCTTTCTTGGTGTTTGAACTTGAAATATGTCCCATGTCTTAAAATGTTATTTGTGCTTTTTATGTTCTTCTCTCATTTAGAGTTATTGTGTACTATTGTGAATATATGAGATAATACTGATACTAATTATAATTCCCTAATATCTCCAAAACAGGAACTTATTTTTGAAGTTTATTTGTATGTTTGTGTATGTGTGTATTTATGTGGAGGAGTGTGTATGTGACTAAAGGATTTGAATTGAATGTTGCAGCAAAAATGAGAAATCAGGGACAAAGCCACAAAACATGTCCCATTTAACTCATCTTCTGATGTGAATGATTTCTAAGAGGAAAATTCATTCTAATGCCTTGCCATAGAAGGCTTTTGACATCATAATATAATTGCTTCCTTTTTATTTACTTTGCTCATACTATGTTAATTTTTGTTACTTTTTTAAAGATTACTTCTTTATCTTGTTACTGCTTCCTAATAGGTTCCTATTACCAAATTTTTACACTGTTTTTTTTGTTTTGTTTTGTTTTTGTTTTTATTTTTTTTGCTAATAATTCTTTATTGGAACGCAGTGGACCAGAAGTCAGATATCACACCATGCTATTTGTATTACAATGACTTTAAAGAATTCCAAGATCATTGTTTACTTAGCTAATTAATTAGTTAATTAATTCATTATTGAGGAAAGTAGTGCCATGTGCAAATGTCTTTTGGAGACCCTCAAGGAAAATTTACTATCTCCACTATAGGTGTGAAAAGGCAATTGAAATGCACACAAACATGAATATGTGGTCAAAACCCATGGATGTGGTGTTTGTTGGCTTACAGGGAATCTGGCACTGATGTTTTGTTAAATAAACATGTAATTAAACTTCTTTAAAAATAATTATCTTTATACCAAACCCAGAGACCCAGGCAGCTCTTAGAACTCGTCAGAGAAGCCTGTACACCAATGTGCTGCAGTCAAAGCAGAGACTCATTTCATTTCAAAGTGCTGAGAGTGAAAATTCCTGAGTACACAGCCCTGGATAGGATGTTACACTGTTAATTAATCATATTTTGAATGGTATAAAGCTATTATCCATATATATATATATATATATATATATATATATATATATATATATATATGTTTTCAAATAAAGTGTTAGGAAACTATAAGATATAATCAGAAATATTCAATAATGCTTCTAGCACATCATATTTATTTTTTATCACAATATTAAATGCTTTCTATTTTTTCCTTGAACATCTATAAATTACTTTACTAACCATTGATTTCCTATGAATTTTTAGTAATTTATTTCATCGTTTTATGTGTTAGTGTTTGTCTGCACAATGTATTTCAATTACTTTTCTGTTGTATGTTTTATTCTTTTTAGTTTCAAAATTTTCTTAATGGGACATGATAAAGGCCAACAGTGTCATGTTAGAAAAAAACTGAGGTGAGGGCACTGGCAAATTATCACTCAGCAGACTACATCTGAGAGAGTAAGACTTGCTTCTGTGGGGTAAGCACTTTCTGTGACCTTCAAGAGTCTGCTGGATGTCTTTGGGAGCTCCAAGGAAGGCAAAAAGAAAAGAAAAACAGGAAAAAGAATCACACACACACACACACACATGCACACGCACACACTCACACTTGCACACACACACACAAACACACACAGTCGATGAATGAAGCACTATAAGCTCCAAAAACATTAATTTTTCTACAAATTCTTATATAATCTCCGAAAAATCTTCAAACAACATAGGTAATACAATGTGATTATGTTCTATTTTAATTTTAATGAATGATTACTTTATAAAAGTATGTTCCCAAATAACTTTATTTGAAAAATAATTTTCATTTTACCGGTGAAGGAAAAAAAATTCATTCCCAGGAACCTGTTTATATTCATAACTAACAACTGTTATAGATTAGGAAAACATAAGAAAGCCATGTAATTTTCACAGCCATTTTCTTTTTACTTACAGTGTGAAATTTTCGATTAATGAAGAAAGGATCAATTAGTGTATTATTCATACTAAGAAGTAAACTTATATAAAATTTAAAAGAATCACAAATATTAACTTTTATATAAATATCTATCATTCATTTTTACTTTATGTCCTTAGGGTGCACATCTACTAATCATCAATATTTTTACTAAATCATATCCAGAAATTGAGGGCAAAAAATGGGTACAAGAAATGACCCATCACCTTGATCACTAGCCCAGGTCTAGAAAGTCATTTCAGGTAGTTTTGATATGGTGGCCATTGTTTTTGTTCACTGACCACAAAAATCCCTAACTAAACTCTCAATAGTGTTCCTTTCTGAACATCAAATTGTTTCCTATGGTTTTTTTTTTTTTTTTGAGCAGGATGATTGACAAAGACATCTTAATCTAGCTTTCCTAGCAAGCTGTATCAAAATTCTAAGTTTATGGTCATTGCTGGCAATCTATAGCTCTAAAATCTTTTCAAGAATGGTGATTGAATCATGAATCTGTTCCAGTAGCAATGCTCAACAAAGATCTACCACTATTATTGTGTGTGCTGAAAATTCTGTCCAGTGAGGGGCTGGAAGCCTACCCTGAGTTTCCACACAACACATAGATTAGGAAGGATGTGAAGACTGAGAGAACAACAAGAAGAGCTCTGCTCCTTAACATCGTGAAGTCCTCAGGACACTTAGTCCTCAGATGTCTGCCTGTCTGCATCATGGACATGGAAGTTGTGTTACTACTTGGGACACAGTCCGTGATCCATGAGTTCTAAAGCACTTTTTTGTTCCTCTTAAATCAGCCTCTACAAGGACCCAGATCATACAATGTCTCCTTGATGACATATTTTTACTTGTAAACAATAGATCTGGTTTTATTACAAATTATGGTATAGTTGTAAAATATGAAGCAAGAAAATAAGTAAATAATATACACACAAATTGCATATATATATAAATATATATATATTTATATATATGTAATGGAGAATATTAAAATAATACAATAAGAAACCTCATGGTAGAATTGTTTCCCAACTTTCATAAATATAGAAACACATATATCCCTTTTAGAGCAATTAACTTACAAAGAGCAAGAGCAGACTTATGGGAGGATTTAGAGTGGGAAAAACCAGTGATATAATTATAGCATAATACAGAAAATATAATAAATAAACAACAGTTGCTCCTCAAAGTAAAATAAAAGATGTGGAGTGTCATTTCTATATCATCAATCCTAGTACTAGATAGAGTAGGGTGGAGACTGGGCTTGTGACCATTAAAGTATCTCAGAGCCCATTTGTCAGTCAGATGTAAGAAGACCCTGTCTCAAACATAGGCCATAGAATTTCAGAATTACCATTCTTTTAAACATGTAAATGTGTGCAGAAATACACACACACACGCTCACACACACACACACATATATATATATATATACATACACACACACACATATATATACATACACACACACATATATATATACATACACACACACACACACATATATATATATATATATACATACACACACACACACACGCACACACACACACACACACACACACACACACACATGTTAGAGAATGGTTTGGTGTACTGTGTATTCACATACTGACTTTCATGTCCAGATATCTGGTTGCAGTCTGGATAATGACATTGTCAATGAACTCTGGTCTCTATAATAGGTAAAACTACTTTCTATCCTTTATGACTGCTTAATAAATTATATGGTGAGTCAGTTAGCTGGACAAAAGAAAATAGTGCAGAACTTCTGATTCCAGTAAGGGGCTCCCAGAGGGTGACAGAGGAGAACTGAGAATGACCACTAGGAGAAGAAGGTGTGGAGATCCATGAGGACAAAATAAGAGTATTAATAATAAGTGTGCAATGATGGAAGACCCATGAGGACACACGTGAAACAGAGCAGCCCAGGGCAAAACAGATGCCAAGTAATAGAGAAATTCTCTGGGTAATCACAGTCTAGTTGAGTAAGAAAAGATCAGAACTTGCCCAGCTTAGGCTTGCAGTATGTTAATCAAAATACCAGGTATCTGTGTAGTTACTTTGGAGCTAAAATTGAGTAAGGCAGTGTAGGAATGTCTGCACTTAGTTGAGATTAAAAGAGATGTGAGAATCTGCACTCTGTCCAAAGAATTTCTATTGAATTTGGCACATGGAATGTGGTGCAAGAATGTAGTAAACATCCACACTTAGAGAGAAATCTAAACTTAGAATCAGAATATAGTTTGGAGTTTTTAAAACCTCTTTTTAGTGATGATTCTCAACTGCTTTAAACCACCTTCTAGCCTACCATCCCAAGTAGGAGAGGAAAGATGGAAAATAGTACAAAATAGTGTTAGAATGCATAAGTCAGCATCTGTGGCTAGATCCAGCAGAAACTACCAGTACACTCCAGAATTTTCACAATTCTGGGACTACCTGGGACACCAAGAGAATGTCTCTAATGTGCCTCTCTCAATGAAGTGAAGATCAGGGAAGATTAAGATGCAAGACCAAGGAATCCTTGCAAAGCTAGCTATGCAAGCTTGCATTCATAGTCTGTTGAGTCTTCTTTACACTCTCTCCAATCATCATGTGTACAACCATGGGTCTTGCTTCAGCAAACTCCACATGAGTCTGTCTTAGCAAAACATGACCTGAGTGGCTGACATATCCAGAAATTTACACTTCATATAACCCTTTTTGTTTAAAAACTGTTTTTCCTTAACATTAAGAGTTTACTTACAATAAAAGTAATTATAAGAACCAAAACATTAGTACGTTATAACACATTTTAAATTAACAGCCTATGCACAACATAGTCTAACAAAACAACCTTAAAATTCTGTTAGTATAAAATAAGTTTAACAAAAACAATCATAAATTCCCATCCGTAAATTATAATTTAATCAAAACAACCTTAGATTTATATTAATATACGATGAAAATACAACAACCTTAAATTATTATAAGTATATAATAATTTTTAGAACCTTTAATTTTCTATTAATCTACCTTAAATACAAAACATTGTTCCCCCTGGGTTCTTCCCTCCATCATCCTTTTCTTCTTAGAGGTTGTTCCCCCAACCACCCACGCACTCACACCTTACCCCTGCCAGCATCCCTCTTTCATGGGGCCTCAAATTTTTGCAGGATGAAATGCATCCTGTTCGTCTGAGGCCAAACAAGGCAACCCACTGCTACTTATATACCTGGGGCCAAGGGCAAGACCATGTATGCTCTTTGGATGGCGGCTCACGCTCTGGAAGCTCTCAGGGATCCTGGTTAGTAGATGCTCTTGTTCTTTCTATGGAGTTCTAATCCCCTTCACCTCCTTCAGTCCTTCCCCTAACTCTTCCAAAGGGGTTGTGACCTCACTCCAGTGGTTGACTGTAAATATTTACACCTATTTCAGTCAGCTACTGGTACATCCTCTCACAGGACAGCCATGCTAAGCTCCTGTCTGCAAGCACAACACAGAATCAACAATCATGTTAGAGTTTGGTACGCGTACATGAAATGGTTCCCAATATCCACCCTGTCATTGGACGGCCATTCCTTAATTCTCGGCTCTTTTTTATCCCTGCGTTTTCTTAACTCAGGAACAATTCTGGGTCAAAAATTTTAAAGTTGGATTTGTGGCAACATCCTTCCTTTGAAGGCCCTGTGTATCTACTGGAGGTGGTTTCTTCAGGTTCTGTGCCCACACTGTTGGGCTTTTTGGCTAAGGTCATCCCCATGGACTCCTTGGAGACTCTCACATCCCAGGTCTTGGTACCATCACGAGCTTCCCTTTATCACAATCCCTCACAAGCTATATATTTTCATTCATCTTCCTGGCCTTCCAGACTTCCCTCCTGCCCCTGCCCCTCGCACACTGAGGTCTCTCCCTATCTCCCAGGATTATTTTGTTCCCTTCTATATGAGTTTGAATTGTCCACACTTGGGCCTTCCTTCCTGATAAGCTTCATAGGTCTGTGACTTGCATCACGGGTTTTCTGATCTTTGATGCTAATATCCACATGGCTGTGAATACATACTATGCATGTTCTTTTGCATCTGTGTTACCTTGCTTAGTATGCTTAGTATGATATTTTTCTAATTCCATTAATTCACCTGAAAAATTCATGATGTCCTCATTTTAAATCATTGAATATTATTTCATTGCATAAATGAACTATATTTTCGGTATCCATTCTGTGGTATAGGGACATCTGGTTATTTTCCAGCATCTGTTTATTTTCAATAAGGCTACCATGAACATAGTGGAGAATCTGTTACTGTAGTATAGTCGAACATCTTTTGGTTATATGCCCACAAGTAGTAAAACTGGATCTTCATGCAGCAATATTTCAAATATTTGAATTTTTTTTTGCATTTCATGATACCTAAGAATTTGAACATTTCTGCAACTGTTTCTGGGCTAGTTGAAATTCCTCTGTTGAGAATTCTCTTTTGGCTCCGTACCCCGTTTTTAAATTGATTTACATGCTGTTTTGGAGTATAACTACTTGATTCTTCTTTTATATTTGATATTAGCCCTCTATTGGATGTAGGGTTAGTGATGATCTTTACCCACTCTGGAGGTTCCCAGTTTGTCCTCTTGACAGTGTGATTTTCCTTAACAGAGGCTTTGGGTTTCATTGGGTCCTCTTTGCAATTGTTGATCTTAGAGGCTGAGACATTGGTGTTCTGTTCAGGAAAATTTCCCCTGTGCCAATGTGTTCAAGGCTACTTCCAAATTTCTTTTCTTTTTTCTTTTTTCTTTTCATTTTTTTTTCTTTTTTATTTTTCTAGGTTTAATGTTCCTGGATATATGTGGCGGTGCTTGATCCACATGGAGTTGAACTTTATACAAGGTGATAAGTATGGATCACTTTGCATTCTTCTACATGCAGACTGAAAGTTAGACCAGCACCATTTGTTGAAGATGCTTACTTTTCCCCACAGAATTATTTTGTTTTCTTTGTCAACGATCAAATGTCAATACATGTGTGGTTTTATTTCTTGGTCTTCATTTATTTTCCAATAATAGAGCTATTTATATACCAATACCTGTACCAGTACCATGTGGTATTTATCACTATTGTTCTGTAGTAAAGCTTGGTGTACTTAGAGTTAATAAGGAATTATCTAGTCTGGTCCTGTGTTTTTTTTTTTTACTTCCTCTTCTTGAATAATAAGCATCTTATTTAAGGTACATTTGGCTCTTCTTATAACTACTTGTACTTGGGATAACGTGGTACATTAATAACATGATTTATATTATAAGATGTAAAGAATTGTTTTCTTTTATTAGACATGTATACAGGATCATTTTCAGGTTTAATTTATTCAGTCATCTCCATAATTGCCATAATTGCCAATAAGTGTGTAATAACACTATCAGCTTCTTCATAACTTAAAGGAATTGCCCATTAAAATTCTGAATACCTGTCAGTGGTATGGTATACATACCATTGTTGTCTATCTTATGCAAAATGGAAAACATCCATCTTCCAGATATCATTTATTTTGGTATTTAGGCATCCACAGTTAATTGAATTATATTGTATAGAGAATATATATGATAGTTTATTATTAATAATTATTATTATTTTATTATTATCATTTCTTTGACTTTTCAAGTGATTGAATTATTTTTGTTTATACTTCTCCCATTCATAAGATATTCTCCTGACATTTTGAGACTTCTCACACATTTCCTATTAGTAACCCATCAATTTCATCATTTTCTCATTGTAATTGACCTGGCAAACCTGTATGAGACAGAGTAAGATTAGTATATAATGAATGGTCTTTACTTCTGATGTCCTATTGAAATTATATTAAATGAGTTTTCCAAGTTATCAGGTACAACTTCAGCAGTCTCTATATGCCAGATAACTCTTCTTGTATATAAAGAATCAGGGATTAGATTACGAAATTGAGGATAATATAATAGTAGCAAAAGGAATGCATACATTTCTGACTTTTCAACCTAGGTATATGAATTTTGAGCATTTAGCTTACTCGGTCTGATTTTTCACCTGTCATCCCTATGTTTTTTACAACTGTGTAGAATATTAATGTTTCTGGAATTGGTGTTCTCTTTATGATATATAAAAGATACAATATTTCTTTTATAAACTTTATAAGTTTGCTTTTCTGGTATTTGTCCTTAATTTGACCCAGACAATTACTACAAAATCTTTGCCAATCTTCAACAATCACTCATAAAGTGATCTCAGCAGGCATAATCGGTGCTACAATTTCAGCTGGAATTGTTCCTGATACCTCGAATAATTTTATTCTTCCTTTTATAATTAACTTATAAATTTTTCTATAGATGTCTTTAATTTTTTACTTTGTTCGTGAGCTAAGACAATTTATTCCAATGTACAGACTTTTCTTTGCATAATGAGTCCAGTTGGAGTATAAATTGAAGGCAAAATGATCAAAACACAATCAAGTTTAGAATCAGTTTAATCCACATATGCATCTTGTAGTTCTTGTTCTATAAGAATTAATGTCTTTTCTGCTTTAGCTATTAGACATCTTGGACTGTTTAAATTTGAATCTCCTTGTAATGATTAAGGCAAATTACTTAACTTGTATGTACCTAATACAATTGTAGGTTTTAGCCAGTTAATACCTCCCATTACCTTTTGAAAATCATTAAATGTTTCCAAGTAATCTACATAGGGTCCACACCTTTTATGTTTCAGTTTTTTGTTAATTGATTTTATAGCCCCCTAAAAACTAAGCCAATCTCCTCTTTGTATTTTTTTTTTCTGGAGCAGTCTCTAATACAGAGTGTGGAGAATATTTTGTGTACCTTAAACATTTTTTATAAAACGACTTTGTCAGAATCAGCCAGCAAAATGACATTCACATTATAATTAATGATAGAGTGAGGGAATTGCTTTCAAATTATTGTTAATGTTTGTTGCACAGAAATACTGACATAATGTTGGACTGTTTAGTATTCCTTGTGGAAGTAATCCCTAGTGGTATCCTTTAAGCAGATGAATTTTATGCATAGTAGTTACTGATAAAGCAAACCTTTCCCTAACCTTTTCACTGAAGGGTAGGGCTAAAATGTAATCTCTCAATAGAATTATATTTATAGGCCATGGCTTCAGTTACAATGATGATGAAGGAATTTCAGTCTGTAAAGGACTCATTGGTTGAATTACCTAATTAACTACACTCAAATAAGTTATCATCCACCATTTTGTGATTTCTTTTTCACAGCAACAGACACTAGGGGAATTCCATGGGCTAGTAGAATCCTCTATATGTTGAGCCTCCAGCTGTTCTTTTACCAGTTGTTCAAGTGGCTACAATGTTTGTTTGTTTGTTTGTTTTTGTTGGGGGTTGTTGTTGTTGTTGTTGCTTTGGTCCACTGTTCTTCCCATATAGATTAGTTTGGAAACCATATTATTGGCAAGGCTGTTGGTGTGTCAGCAGTGATTGCTTTTATAAATTTGGAAATTAGATCCATTTATGGTCCTGTGTTTAGGTCATTGGTACAGCTTGAGAACATTCTCACTCACCTTCCACAGGAGCAGTTACCATATCACAGTCAATTTTCTCATTTTGCTGTTTCTTTTTATTTCAACTATATTAGTAGGCATACCTTATTGTGATAAGAGTTGCTCTCCCCATGTATTTCTAGGAATGTCAGCCATGAAAGGTGTCAGCCATCCTACTTTCACTTATGGTCCAACAAAATTAAGCTATTGGACATTTTATCTTACTCATAGTAGTTACCAGTGAATATTAATCCATGAGACGAAGAGACCATTGCAAAGGTAGCTACTCAAAACCACTATTCCTCAAGTCTTATTTACTGTTTCTTTAAATATTATTTGTCTTACTATGGGTCTTATCTCCACAAAGCACCATGTGAGTCTGTCTTAACAGAACACCACCATGCAAATACTTCTTCCAAAACAACAAAAAAAAACAAAAAACACAAAACAAACAAACAATAAAACAAAACAAAAATTATGTCTGCATTACCTGATATATTCAGAAATTTCCCTTTGAGCAGGCTTAGAGCCTGAAATGTCTCATGTGAAAGGCACAAACAAGTTCTTCTCTGGACAGAACAGTTTCTAGCTCTGTCCCTTTAGTAAGAAGTTTCTGAGAAATGAGCTGCATGAAATGATTTCCTAGAAATTATAGGTGGCCCACAGTTGGGAATTTAGCTACTGCTAGCAGTCGTGGTTTTCCCCAAGCATTGCTTGACTCTCGAGGAGGATCAGAATGCATGATAGGCTTGACATAGTTGTTCCTGTGTCCTGGGTGCCCCCC
>NW_021620660.1:119678-146809 GCF_004785775.1 Grammomys surdaster | reverse complement strand
GACCAAAAATCAATAGCCAATAGCCAAACTAGACTCTCAATAACCTAAAATTTATACACCCTTGTGAAGTTTCTTGAATTCCAAATGTCATATAACTTCAAAAACGATCTGCAGTTGACTAAATCACTATCCTGCTAGATCAAGAGTGAAATGATTGTCAGTTGCTGTGAACAATCTGAAGCAGCCTCAAACCTGTCCTTAACTGAGTGCACATTCTTATAATAGTTCTGTGTGTTTGAAAAAAACTAAATATTCAAAAATCTAATTATTGTGAAATTGAGAAGAAGATACTAAATATTTGGGAGAGAATTTTTGGAATCTGGAAGGAGAACATAAGGGTGTCTATGATGATCATACACTATATATCTATATAAAAAATGTTAAAAATGTAAAATACCCTTCCATAAAAAGTACATTTTAATCTAATAAAATTTCATATTCATCAGTTTATTATGATGAGATTTTCAAACTTGTGCTTAGTTATATTTTTTCGTTCACTAGTGTTCTAAGTCACTGTAATATTGTCCTGACAATGTCACCAAACCAGTTTTGTCTTCTTTACTTTGTTTCTGAATGTCAACATTTTAGGAACATTTGCTTACACCCCACTGAATTCTATTTGCATGGGATAAAATAAAGCACTACTAGACACTTACAAATATTGCCACCCAGTCTGCCAAAGTCTTCTGAAAGCTAAAAAGAAAAAAAAATATTGAGTCAGTGAATTAATAGGTTCATTGCACATTGTTCAGTGTAAAAGCTTTGCGAGCCTCTTCAGTTCATCATTTCACCAGCAGCTGAACACCTCTCCTCTTCTGTTCCAGAAGAAAAAGAAGATTCTGGAAGATGAAGTTTCTTATTCTCCTTGCACTAGCCTGTTTTGTTTCTGCTGCTGATGAGCCTTTACTGGTACATGGGTGGGATCTCAGGGAGTTATGCAGGAAGAAAAGTGATTGTGTTGAATATATAATGGTTTTACCTGACAATCAGTGTGATTCTATGACTATATTGGTTCCTTCTTCGTTTTTGTACTTGGAATATGCCCCATGTCTTAAAATATTATTTGTTTACTTTAAGATTACAATTACCTTATTTGAGCTTCTTATATTACCTAATTTTGTTTTATCTATGTAAAATGTATGAATGTTAACGTCTTACTGATCCCATGTTCTTTTTAAA
The DNA here is from genome assembly GCF_004785775.1 of Grammomys surdaster. Taxonomy (NCBI): domain Eukaryota; kingdom Metazoa; phylum Chordata; class Mammalia; order Rodentia; family Muridae; genus Grammomys; species Grammomys surdaster. The sequence goes on along the minus strand of NW_021620660.1, from coordinate 145,630 downwards.
TTTTGCGTAATTAACATTATTTTCATAGTTAAAAGACAATATACATTTTAATTAAATGTTTCACTCTTCAAGCTGAATTCAGGGATGATTCTTAATCAATATAATAGAAGAAATATCAATTTCATATCTACTGGGTAAACAGATTGTTAATCGTATATTTGAGAAATATAATTCTCTCCATTAGCGTCATTGTACTGTGGTCAATATATGGGATAATATTAATTATAATTCAGCAATATCTCCAAAATGGGGACTTATTTTTCAAAGTTTAATTTTGCAGGTTTGTTTGTGTGTATGTTTGTCTATCTAGGTGTATACCCATTACTACAGGTTCTGAATGGAATGTTATAGAAAAAAATGTAGCAATCAGGGGCAAAGCCACACAATGGGTACAATTTTAGCTTTTCCCTCCTCTGATCTTAGTGATTTCTAAGAGGAAAATTGGTCCTAATGTTTTGTCATATAAAGACTTTTGACATCAAAATATAATTGCTTTTTCTATTTACTTTGAATACATTTAGTATGTGGTTTTTATTACATGTTTTTAAGATTAATATTTTATGGTGAAGCAGCTTCCTAACAGGAACCCATAATATATTTTTGCACTAGTTTCATATTCATATTTTGCATAATATAAAACTACTACAATGTATATATGTTTAGATGTTTTTTAATAAGATGTTATGCAATTAAAAGTTATAAACAGAAATACACAGTATTATTATTAGCACATTACATACATAAAACTTTTCTATCAACATTAAATACTTTCTATTTCTTTACTTGAACGTCTCTAACTAACTTTTCTAACCACTGATTTAGCATATATTTTCACTAAATTTATTTTATCATTTTATGTGTGTGAGTGTTTGCTCTCTATGGTGCACTATGTGTATGTAATACCCACCAAGGCCATAGATATCCATTAGAAATAAATTTACAGAAGATTTTGACAAGCATATAGGTATGGGAACTAAATTCATATATTCTGACTGATGAATTTAATTTATATTAATATTTAGTTTTCAGGGAAATTTAATACCATCTACCTAGCAGGCAAACATGTGAGTACAACAGCAGAAAATAGTCAAGTGAGGATGCTGATGCGTGAGGTTAAGTATTTTAACCAATACAGAGTCATGAGCTTGACATTCTATGTCAGGTAAGAAAAGTTATTTGGGTAGAAGAAACAATGTGTTGAAATGGGAATCTAGGTATTACAATGTGTCTCTGAAAATGAGAAGATGACTTGGATCTAATAGTCAATGGAGGAATGCTGAAGTTGAGAATGACTGCATCTAAAATATATTAAACTTGAGTTTTCACATCTTGATATTTGTTATTTTTAGTATTAAAAATAATAAAACCATCACAGTAAAAAATACATTGTATAATGAAACCTATGTTGCCTAAAAGTAAAATACTAATAAATGTGAATATGAGTAAAGAAATCTGATATCAAATATGATAAAAGCACTGTTTATAACTTCACTGTGAAGAATTCTCCTCCTCTTGAAAACCATCCTCATAACTGGATACCCAGTACTGCATCAATGACATCACTTACCTTGCTTTGATGACTTGGGAAATCCTGTGTATTAAAGATCTGAGCCACATTCTCAACCTCAACCCTTGGTGAACACAGGAAGTAGGTATATTCCCAACAGGAATCACACCCTTAAAAGATGATTAATGAAGGTATTTATAAAAAGTAGCATCATAGAAGACAGTCTCAAGGCTATGAGTGGGTTTCACTTTCTGTATGATGTGATTTCTTTTGAGGACATATATTGTTTAATACTCCTTATCTAGAAAAAATGGGATGTGCAAACTACACACAGTGTGGGCTGATATATTTCAGAGGAAGTATTGCTTACTTTCATGTGAGTATTACTAGTTCAGGATTTTCTACATTATTTACACATTTTGTTAGGCATGTGATCTTTATCAAAGGTGTCTTTAGTGGATAAATGGTCCATTGTTTCTCATTTACAGGGAATTCCTACATAAAAGAATGTCCCAAAAGCGGCGGGACTGATTCCATACCCGGGACCTGGATAGTGCGTGATCCTGCTCTTGATTTTCCAGAAATCTACTTTCATGGACCACAAGAGGGAGGCATGCATCGAAGTGAGTAAAATTGCCATTATCTGTTCTCCAGCAGTATGGGAGTGGAAAATGCACTCCTGAATGAATTTTGCTACTTGGCACAAAAGAAACAACTCAAACAAATAAATAAATACTGATTTTGCTAAAGTTGGTCAAATAGATTCATATATTTGATTTTTTATTTCATGTTAGAAGATAAGAAGATGATTTCCTGACTCAATAATGTAATTCAGAGATGATAATATACATTGTCATATGCTCAAAATGAGATTATTATGCAAGAAATTCCAATGTTATTTTAAAAATGAAATAACCAACATCAGATATGGTAGACATCTAAGATACATTATACGGACTGAAAGTGTTATATCTATGAATGATGATTTTATGTTTCAAAAATTATTACTCTGTATGAAATAATATATAATATGTTTAATGTAAAAATAATGTAATGATTACAATAATATGATAAGTATAGGCATATGATGATAATCAGTAAAACACAGTGCCATGAATTTGAAGGAGAGTGTGGATGGGCACACACTCAGATTTTATGAGGGAAAGGGAAGTTTCAGGATGGTGTAACTGTACTAAAATCTCAAAGCTAAACTCTAACAAACAAACAAACAAATAAATAAATAAATAAATAAGAAATTCAATATCATCTTTTAATGATGAAAATTTATTTATTACCAGGACCAAGTGATTTTCAAATTGTGATACATTTTGTCTCAAACACCACTATCCTATTCAAAGCCAGATTTACTAATCATCTGAATTACAAGCAGTATCTGACAGGAGCACTTGGTATGTAAATATTACATGGGGGAAATTTTTTTTTTACTTTCTGTTAATTGCAAAATAACTCTGTCACATGAGTATAGTTTAATGACATACTGGTACAGGATTGTGTTTGCTAATATATTTCAAGAATAATTACAATTGTGTGAAATTCAAGATAAATTGTCAAGGACAATTTCTAAAGTAATTTTAAAATAATTTTAATATTTGTAAATATAAATCAGGATCTTAGATATGATAGGATAGAATTATTAACTAATTCTGAGAAAGAATATCTGATCTGTCTTCAGAATGTTTCCCTGACTGGCTTCATTGTTCTGGTAGGGAGGGTGAGGTGAAGTAGCAGGATTGACCAACTGATGAGAAGGCTTGGAGAACTTGTAGGTGTGACAATCCTACAAGTCTTTCCTTCCCTGGCTTTCCTGACTTTTCTTCTTGAAATGCAGCAACTGGAACAAACCTTACTGAAGAAATGTGGGAAGAATACATGAAGCTGACTCAGCACTCTAAAATCCCTACTAAAAATATTGAAAATGTCTATAAAACAGGTAATTTGGTTCCTCTAAAAGTGACTTGAAGTTAGAGCACAGGATAAAGATTCTTTTATTGCACCTCAGCAATTTAAAATCTTTACAACATTATGAAGGAAATCCAATATTATTTTAAAATGTCTCCATCTTTTTCTCACCTCACAGATGTGTGCCCTAAATAGGAGCCTTGATCTCATGAGCAGAAGTGTTGTATTAATCACCATTCTTAATACTCTGGAATTAAATTTTAAGGTTGATTCAAGTTTGTAAATATAATTCAGGAATTTTGGTAAACCCTACTGATATTGGAAATCATTGCTGAGTTTATGTATAATTGTTTACATTGATTCCAGTATTGCAAAATAGTTTTCAATAAAATACCCAAAACCAATCATGCAATTAAATTTTCAGGAGCCAATATCAAGGCCACATTTATCATCCTACTATGAATGAGAATATTTTGTACATTTCAAAATGTAGGAACTACAATAATATAAAACTCCTAAGGATATCAGATGTTTCAGTTACTTCAATGTTGGTATATAGTTTATTTTTGGAAGTTTTCAAAAATATCTGAAAGGATCATGTTGAAGACCTTCCTTGTCAACTTTGGGTAAACTGAGGTGAGGGCATAGAATTGGCAATTTATCACTCAGCCGACTATTCTCTGAGGGATTAAAACTTGGTTCATTGGGGCCAGCATTTCCTATAAGCTACAAGACTCTACTGGAACTCTTTGTAGGCTGGAGAGAAGGGAAAGGAATAAAACAGGGAAAAGAATCACACACACACACACACATACACACTCACAGAGAGAAACACAAGCACAAATTTTCAGTGAATGAAGCATGAGAAACTATGTAAAAATGTTATTTTTCTCTTCCACTAATTATATATCCCAACAAAATCTTTCATGTAGAATGAATATGACAATGCAATTATATTCTATTTCACTTTCAGTCAATGCTTGTTTTTATAAAGTTTGTTCCCAAATATATTCCCTTAAAAACAATTTGCATATTATGCAAGAAGAAAAAATTCAATTCCAAGAATCCTCAGACATTTATAACTAAGCAACTTATTATAGATTAAGAAGTCCAGGTAATTTTTCCAGCCATTTTCTTTTTAATGACAGGCTGTAATTTTTGGTTAATATAGATATGGTCAATTAATTCCATTATTTATCTCATGTAATCTAATATTAATCTTAAAATATTAACATCAAAAAATTTATATAATATCTATCAGGTAATTCCACATTAAACACTCATGGTACACATCTACTGACAACCAATGTTTGTATTAAATCATCTGGAAGCTGTGGGCAATACCGAGTACACTAAATAAAGTACCACTTTGATCACCTGCCCAGTTTTAAAAAGAGATTCACATCATGTAGTGCTTGTACAGTTACCATTGTTTTTGTTCACTGACTACCAAAATTGCCTGGCTCAACTATTAAGAGTGTGCCTTTCAGAACTTCAAATCAATACCTAAGATTTTGTCAGTAAAACAATGTCGAAAGCTCAGAGCATACTCTCATTCAGGTGGGAGGAGACCCTTTCTCAAATATATGGTGAGTTGTTGCACAGGTGCTTCGGTGTGCTGGGTTTTCACTCCACCCCCTCTCTGCCTAAATGTATAACTACATATCTGACCTGACCACACGTGAGGCAAAACTTTGCTACTGCACATATGGTCCATTTAGAGCTGGTATAACTGTGAGACATTACAGTGTAGATTTGGCCTTTTAAGATCAAGCAGGATAAAAATCGAGTACACAACGTCATTAGACAGAAATGTGTACCATATATTAAGTGTGGCAAATATGCACTTTGTCAGTCAATGCGTTTAACATGAGGCTCCACTCTCACAACAGGAAAAATAATATCCCCGTTTTTTTTTATACCTTCTGGTACCTCCTTCTTGGCCAGCAAACAGCTCACCGTTTGGGAGAACAGCTGCTCTTCTGTGAGGTGATGGACTGGGCTGGGGCTAGTCACAGTGAGATGTTTGAGATGAACCACAAGGGGACACAGACAGATTCAGAAATAATCAAACTCAAGTGAACTGGTGAAGAAGATGTTTGGAATTATGCTTAAATTCAAAGAAAGTATGGAGTGTGGGTTTAAAACCTGAAAGTCAGATAGAAATAGTTTGAAAATAATAAAATAAAGTCCTTAAGAGAAAACTAAATAAATTAAAAGAATAAGTCTCACAGAAATGGAAAAGATTTTAGAAAAATTAAACACACACAAAGTCAAGGTCAGAAAGCAATGAGCCATGTAAAATATCTGAGGAAGAGAAAAATAGATAAGAGTGTTTAAAAGGGCCCTTTGGCTAGCGTAGACACATAGCTTGTCTGCTGCAGTGGAGATACTGAATCCTGAGCCATCCTAGAGGAACCACTGCAATCTGAGCAGCAGGTAAGAACACCATCTCACTCCCTTGCCCCAGAGTAACAACTGGGAGCCAGGGGCACTCAGGACCCACCAGCCACTCAAACCCCGCCCCTCTGGAATACCACTTCCCTTCTGTCCCTGCCTGGTCCTTTTGGCTGGAGCAGACACATAGCTGGTCTGCTCCTGTGGAGATACTGAATTCTGAGCCATCCTAGAGGAGCCACGGCATTCAGAGCAGAGGTTAAGAACCCCATATCACTCCCTACAAAAAGGAACTCCACATAAAACCAGATACACTGAAACTAAGAGAAGAGAAGGTGGGGAAGAACCTCAAATACTTGGGCACAGGAGAAAAGTTCCTGAACAGAACACCAATGGCTTATGCTCTAAGATCAAGAATTGACAAATGGGACTTCATAAAATTGCAAAATTTCTGTAAGGCAAAGGACACTGTCAATAGGACAGAATGGCAACAAATAGATTGGGAAAAGATTTTTACCAATCCCACATCTGATAGAGGGCTAATATCCAATATATACAAAGAACTCAAGAAATTAGAATCCAAACAATCAAATAACCCTATTAAAAATGGGATATAGAGCTAAACAAAGAATTCTCAACCAAGGAAACTCGAATGGCAGAGAAACACCTAAAGAAATGTTCATTATCCTTAGTTATCAGGGAAATGGAAATCAAAACAACCTTGAGATTCCACCTCACACCAGTCAGAATGGCTAAGATCAAAACCTCAGGTGGTAGCAGATACTGATGAAGATGTAGAGAAAGAGGAACACTCTTCCATTGTTGGTAGTATTGCAAGCTGATACAATCACTCTGGAAATCAGTCTGGCAGTTTCTCAGAAAATTGGACATAGCATTACATGAGGATGCAGCTATACCACTCCTGGGCATATACCCAGAAGATATTCCAACATATATCAAGGACATATGCTCAACTATGTTCATAGCAGCCTTATTTATAATAGCCAGAAGCTGGAAAGAACCCAGATGTCCTTCAAATGAGGAATGGATACAAAAAAATGTGGTACATTTACACAATGGAATATTACTCAGCTATTATAAACAATGAATTTGAGAAATTCTTAGGTAAATAGATGGAACTAGGAAATATCATCCTGAGTGAGGTAAGCCAATCACAAAAGAACACACGTTGTATTCACTCATTGATTATTGGATATTAGCCCAGGACCTTGAAATACCCAAGATTCAACTCACAGGCCATATGAAGCTCATGAAGAAGAAAGGCCAAGTGGGGGTGCTTCGGTCCTTATTAGAAGGAGTAACAAAATACTCAAAGGAGCAAATATGGAGACAAAATGAGGGACAGAAACTGAAGGAGGGGTCATCTGGAGACCATTCCACCTGGATATCCATCCCATGTGCAGTCACCAAAGGTAGAGACTGATGTGGAAATCAGGAAATGCATGCTGACAAGTGCCTGATATAGATGTCTCCTTAGATGTCTGCAAGAGTCTGACATATTCAGAGGCAGATGCTCACAGCTAACCTTTGAACTGATCATGGGGTTCCCAATGGAGGCTTTAGAGTGAAGAAAGTAGGAGCTGAAAGTGTTTGTGGCCCCATGAGGAGAGCAACAATACCAACCAACCAGAGCTCCCAGGGTCTAATCCACCAGCCTTGAAGCACTTAGGGATGGATCTATGGCCAGCTGTATATATAAGGGTGAAGGGCCCTGTTGGGCATAGGTGGGAGCAGAGATCCTTGGTATCATGAAGGATGGATGCCCCAGTGGGTGGGAATTTTAGGGTGGGGAGGTGTGGGTGGGAAGTTAGGTAGGGGCATATCCACAGAGAAGCAGGAGGATGGGTGAGGGGATAGGGAGTTCCTGGATGGGGAGGGGGGGTGATGGGGTAAGGGGATAACATATGAAATGTAAATAAAGCATCCAACAAAAAAGAGTGTTTAAAAGGTACATATAGGCTAAAAAAATAGAACATATATATTGATAAAAAATATGGGCTTTAAATATAAGCATATGACATCTCCAAAGTATGGAGAAAGAAAGAAAAATAAAGTCTCCACAGAAAGAAGAGAGTTAGGGAGAATAGAAAAGAAAATATTTTCCATATTAAAAATGGAAAACAGTGCAAAAGAAGGCCTAGAGGTCCAAAGTAGCTTGCTTTTACTGCCACATAAAGTAATTATATGTTCAGTAGTAATTACTATTTTACAATTAATAATTTTATAATTAAATTCTCTTTAAAAACAAGAACAGAATAAAACAAACTTAGAGAAAGAGCAGACTAAAATATTACATTCTAGATTGAAGGTCGTATAAGGGAAATAAGAGGATTCTTAAGTCAAAATAAAGAATCTACTATGAATCCAATTTGGAACCTACCAAAAAAATAAAGGATGTTTCCACAACACAGAAAAATAATTGGTGATTGTCCAGGCAGGAGCTAGATATTCCAGTGATTCAGAGAAATGTTGGGCAATTGTCCAGGCAATCAGCTCTCCCTGTCATTTCTGTAGTTTTGAAAGGTACGTGCTCTGAACTTCCTGCATAATCAGGTAATATTTATTTCCTCTCAGGCTTAGGGTTGAAGACTAGGTAGGTATAGTCTCACAATTAAGCCTAAATTCTTTAGGATTGAGAAAATGGTTTTAGATCTAAGAAGATACTCCCATGTTATAAATGCAAGTTTTGATAGAAAAGGATTTAAAAACTTTAAACTCATCAAGATAGTTCTTTTTTTCAGGTTGCCAAATAAAAATGCTGTGGACACTGTGAATGTAAATTTTACCTGGTACATTTTCATAATTGTTATTTTTATATATAGTTTATTAATAATAGAGAAGAACCTTTTATTGGATTAAAAGTGTAATTTTTGTGAGTGGTTTTGTGTATTCAGATGTTGATTTATGTCCCTTGACATTTGGTTGACATTTGGAAATCATGTGTGGTTTCTATGATATATAAAAAACTGTTATCCATCATTTCTTATTGATTAAAGATAGATCTCATCAGCCAATTACCTGAGTAGTAGAGAATAAGGAGGAATTTCTAATACTAGTGAGGAAGTCCAAGAAAGAGAGGGAAGAGAGTAGATTAGGACCTAAGGGTGACGAAGGAGTAGAGAAATCACATGAAGAGAAAGTTAATATACATTTTCATTAAATGATTCACTATTCTACACAAATTTTGTGATGATCCTTAATCAACATAATAGAAATTTAAATTCAATTCAATATCTACAGGATGCACACATTGTATATCATATATTAGAGGAATAGATTTCTCTCTTTTAGAATCATTATAATATATAATTTTCTCAGTCATTTTCTTTTTATACACAGTCTATAATTTGTGGTTAAACAGCAGACACAAAAGACATAGCTGTTATGTACTCACTGCTAAGTGAAAATTAGTCTGAAAGCTCACAGTGCCCATTATACACCCCACAGACCATAGTAAGCTTAGGATGAAGGAAGATCAGGGGGTTGATGCTTCAGTCCTCCATTGAGGGGGGGAACCTGGGAGGTAGAGCACAGTGAGGGGAAATAAGGAGGACATTATCTTGTACTGGATGGGATGGGAGATAGGAAAAGAGTGTAAAGAAAACAAATAAAAATATGTAGCAGTGGGGGATGAGGAACTGGAGATAGCCCCTGGAGGGTCCCTGACAACAGAGAAAGGAGAGGTTCCCAGGAACCAACAGGGATGACTTTAACCAAAATATACAGAGAACTAGAGATAGAACCTATAGAGAACACTGCTAGTATATAGGCACTGGGCCAAGTCAATGGATGGCACTACCCACCCATCTAAAAGTTTTTAACCCAGAAGTGTACCTGGGCAAATGAAAAACACAGTCAAAAAAATGCATCAGAGAGTGAAGAAAGGGCCATCATAATACTGCCACACATTGGGATTCATTCTTTCTGCAGACATCAATCCTGACACTGTTGCCATTGCCAAGAGGCTCTTGCTGAGAGGAAACTTGTGTGGCTATTTCTTGGAAGTTCAGCCAGCAACCAACCAATGGAGATATGAATGCTTGGAGCCAACCATCAAACTGAGCTCAGAGACCCTGGAGCTGGCAGAAGGATTGCAAGAGCAAAGGGGGATTGCAACCACATAGGAAGAACAAAGTCAACTAGCCAGAACACTCAGTGCTCCCAAGGACTAGACTACCAACCAAGGAGTGTACAGGAGGGTTGAAGCTGAGAGAGCCAGAGGCCTAGGAAGAGCTCAAATCACCTTCTGTCCCGGTGGTTTTATCCAAACCAGGGTGCTGGTGTTCTAAAGCTCTTCTACCAGGCATCCGGCCTTTTCTCATAGCTCACTTCCCCACAAACTGGCATATAGGATACATGTAAGTAGACTGCTTAGCTTTCCAAGGAAAAGGTAGGCAACTCATTCAGCATTCCTGCTTCATAAAAATAATCTGTTAGATCATTTGCCGTTGGCTGAAGGTGGATGCTCTCATGACTCAGAAAAATTTAGTGAGGTTATCTGGGCAGTCAGCTGTCCCTGTCAGTTCTATGGATTAGGAAGCTGCTTGCCCTGCACTTCTTGCATACTCAGGTGATATTTATTTCCACTCAAGTCTCTGATGGGTTTGAAGATAACATACATATAGTCTCACAATTAATCTTAAATCATTTAAGAATGAGAAAACTTTTCAGATCAAAGAAGTTAATCCTAGTTTTATAAATGCAAGTTTGACAGAAAGTATTTAAGTACAAACTCGAATCTCACTAAGGTAGGATAGATAGTACTTTTTCCAAGAATGTTAAATAAAAATGGACCACACAGTGTGAATATAAATTTAACTTGATAAGTTTTTGTTGTAATTATTGTATATAGTTTATTAATAATAGAGTAGAACTTTTTATTGGACTCAAAGTGTAAATGGTTGGGGGTGGTTTTGTGAGCTGTTGTCAGATGTTGATTTCTGTGCCTGGACATCGAGTTGCAGTCTGGACTATGGCATTGTCAAACATATCTGGTCTTTATGTTATAGAAAAAATTGTTTTATATCACCCTTTAGTTGTTACTAATAGATCTGATCAACCAACTATCTGGGTAGAAGAGAATAGGGAGGAAGTTCTGATACTAGTAAGGACATCCTAGAAAGAGAGGGAAGAGAATAGAGAAGGATCACAAGGAGAAGAGAGAGTAGAGAAAACACATGGAGAGAACAGAAGGATTTCATCATAAAATTGCAATGAGTTAGCAGCTATGAAGACACATTCTTCCTGTTTCCTGGATGATTCTGTGGATTCAGATTCCCATGGTAGAATGCAGTTCAAGATTACTGAGTCAAAGATTGAGGTTAAGTCTTCCTGAAGGCAACAAACACTGTCATAGAGTGCCATAGCCAGGTGGATAAGTCCATATATGCATATGCTTTGAAAACACTAACTGGATTTGTGGGTTAAAATATGTAGTGTAGCTGCTCTTTGACATTTTATGGGTTTCTCTTTCTTCCACAGTTCTCCACTGTTTTTTTTTAATTCTTTCAACCACCTAATTAAATAGGAGAGAAGAGAGTGAATGAGAGATAGAGATAGATGAGAGACAGAGACAGAGAGATGGGTTTAATTTCTTTCTTCTTTTAACAAGAAAACAATCCACACCAAATCCCACAGACTGCCCAAAACTCAGGATCAACAATGAATGACCAATGCCTAAAACCTCCTCTCAAGACTCTAGAATGTATATACCCTCTTAGACAGTCCCAGAATAACAAATATCACACAAATGCAGAAACTATCTACAGCTGAAAAAATCACAACCCAGACATCTGGCAGAAAAATCATAGCTAGTTGCTGTGGACAGTCTTGCTTAGCTCCACACTTGGTGTTAAATGAAAGCACATTGTTAACAATTTTGTTTTAAATAAACTAAAATTCTAAAATTCCCACTATAATAAAGTTGAGATGAGGGACTTCCGGTATGGGTCCGAGGATAGAGCAGGTCACAGGTGGCAGCTCCATACCTAACCCCAGAAAACCGAGAGAAAGAGGGACTCCCAGGAGCTTTAACTCAGGCAGCATCCCAGGTAAGGAAAAAACAGCACTTGCCCCAGAGACCAACCAGGACCCACTGGGACCCAGGAATTTGCTCCTGACCCGGAGCATGGACTCCATCCGGTCTGGGACCGAGCACTCATAGATCCCGGGAGGCAGCTCTGCACCCAATCTCACAGAATCCAGAAGAAGCAGGGCTCTCAGGAGCTCTGTGACAAGCAGTATCTTAGGCTAGGAGGTGGCAATACTTGCCCCCAAACAGGGAGCAACCGGGACCCACTGGGACCCAGGAATTCACTCCTGGCCCAGGGGACGGGTTCCTTCAGGTCTGAGCCTGAGCAGATCCAGGAAGTTAGCTCTGAATCAATCTCTCAGAACCCAGGAGAAGCAGGGCTCCCAGGAGTGCTAACCCGAGCAGTATCTTAAGCTAGGAAGCAGCAATACTTCCCCCAATCAGGGAGCAACGGGGACCCACTGGGACCCGTGAATTCACTCCTAACCCAGAGCCTGGGCCCTTTCCAGTTTCCACCTGAGCATGGAGCACATCTTGGGCCTCAGCTCTAATCCCAGCAGCAAAACCCATCCCAAACAGTTCTGACACTGAAGACCTCCGCAGAGGGGAGACCCTCTCTCAAGTCTCAGAAAGTCGCGACCACCCAGTAATCTGCTCGAGACACCATGTACCGGAGCAATTGTGAGGTTGTTTATTAGGGCTTGACAACTAGCTGCCGGTCAATTCGTATGCCCACGCAGGAGCTGAATTGACCCCAACAGACAGTTTGAGAAGGGTTTTTAAGGGGAAAAACCACAAACCAAGGAATGGGGAGGGGATGAGAGGTTGCTAGGGTGATGTAACATGAAAATAGTGGAACATTCCAAAGGAACCCAACCTACGGGAGTCAGGGTCAGGTGAAAACTCTCTCTACGCTTATCTTTCTCAAGAATGTGGTCCTGCCCTGTTACTTCGGCCTTGCCCTGTCACTATGGTTCTCAGCTTGGTTCCACCTGGCTAAATTGCATTCTAGCCAGTTCCCGTAATTAGTCTGTCCACATTCTTAACTTGCTTCATGCCTCCATGTCTTTGTAAAGAAAGCCTAAAGAATATTATGTCTAAAAAGGATTCTATATACCCAGTATCTATAATTTTTCACTCTACAACACAACCTAGATAATAGGAAAGACAGGCCCCAGTCAGAGACACCACAGATTGCACAAAGGTGATCCAGATGGTAAAAGGCAAGCGCAAGAACACAAGCACCAGCCACCCAAGGTACTTGCCATCATCAGAACCTAGTCCTCCCACATTAGAAAGTCCTGAACTCCCCATATAACCAGGAAAGCAAGAACCAGATCTAAAATCACTTCTAGTGATGATGATAGAGGACTATAAGAAGGAAATAAATAACACTATCAAAAATCATGAGGAGAACATAGGTAAACAGGATGAAGTCCTTAAAAAAACACAAAAATCCTTTAAAGAATTACAAGAAAACACAAATAAACAGATGAAGGTATTGAACAAAACCATCCAGGACATAAAAATGGAAGTAGAAACAATAAAGAAATCACAAAGGGAGATTACCCTGGAGATAGAAAACCTAAGAAAGAAATCAGGAGTCATAGACACAAGCATCACCAACAGAATACAAGAGATAGAAGAAAGAATCTCAGGTGCAGAAGATACCTTAGAAAATATTGACACAACTGTCAAAGAAAACACAAAATGCAAAAAGTTCTTAACACAAAACATCCAGGAAATCCAGGACACAATGAGAAGACCAAACCTAAGGATAATAGGTATAGATGAGAGTGAAGATTCCCAATTTAAAGGGACAGTAAATATCTTCAACAAAATTATTGAGGAAAACTTCCCTAACCTAAGGAATGAGATGCCCATAATCACAAAAGAAGCCTACAGAACACCAAACAGACTAGATCAAAAAAGAAATACCTCCCGTCACTTAATATTCAAGACACAAAATGCACAAAACAAAGAAAGAATTTTAAAAGCAGTTAGAGAAAAATGCCAAGTAACATATAAAGCAAACCTATCAGAATTACACCTTACTTCTCACCAGATAGTATAAAAGCCAGAAGATCCTGGACCCTAAGAGAACATAAATATCAAACAGACCTTAAGAGAACATAAATGCCAGCCCAAGCTACTTTACCCAGCAAAACTCTCAATTACCGTAGACGGAGAAAGTAAGATATTCCATGACAAAACCGAATTTACACAGTATCTTCCCACAAATCCAGCTCTACAAAGGATAATAGCAGAAAAGCCCCAATACAAAGGAGGGCAATCATACCCTAGAAAGAGCAAGAAAATAATCTTTTTGCATCAAACCCAAAAGAAGTTAACCACACAAAGGACGTCTCCACTATTAGCAAAAATGACAGGAAGCAACAACACCCTCTCCTTAATATCACTTAACATCAATGGACCCAATTCCCCAATAAAAAGGCATAAGCTAACGGACTGGATACGCAAACAGGACCCAGTTTCTTGCTGCTTATAGGAAACCCATCTCAGTGACAAAGACAGACACTACCTTAGAGTAAAAGTTTGGAAAACAATTTTTCAAGCAAATGGCCCTAAGAAACAAGTGGAAGTAGCCATTCTAATATCGAATAAAATCGACTTTCAACTTAAAGCTATCTAAAAGGATAAGGAAGGGCATTTCATAGTTGTCAAAGGAAAAGTCAACCAACATGAACTCTCAATTCTGGATATCTATGTGCCTAATACAAGAGCATTGACTTTCATTACAGAAACCTTACTAAAGCTCAAAACACACATTGCACCTCACACAATAATAGTGGGAGACTTCAACACCCCACTCTCAGCAATGGATAGATCATGGAAACAGAAAATAAATAGAGATACAGTGAAACTAACAGAAGTTATGAACCAAATGGACTTAACAGATATCTATAGAACATTTCACCATAAAGCAAAAGAATATACCTTTTTCTCAGCACCTCATGGTACATCCTCCAAAATAGACCATATAATTGGACACAAGACAGGCCTCAACAGATATAAAAAAATTGAAATAATTCCCTGCATCCTATCAGATCACCATGGTCTAAGGCTGGCCTTCAAAAATGACAAACACAATGGAAAGCCCACATTTACATGGAAAAAGAACAACACCCTACTCCTTTGATAATCAGGTAAGGGAAGAAATAAAGAAAGAAATTAAAAACTTTTTTGAATTTAATGAAAATGATGACACATCATACCAAAATATATGGGATACAATGAAAGCAGTGATAAGAGGAAAATTCATAGCTCTAAGTGCCTACAAAAAGAAACTGTAGGGAGCATACACTAGCAGCTTGACAACTCACCTGAAAGACCTAGAACAAAAAGAAGCTAATACACCCAAGAGGAGTAGACGGCAGGAAATAATCAAACTCAGGGCTGAAATCAACCAAATAGAAACAAAAAGAACTATCCAAAGAATCAATAAAACCAGGAGCTGGTTCTTTGAGAAAATCAACAAGATAGATAAACCCTTAGCTAGACTAACAGAGGGCAGAGAGACAGTATTGAAATTAATAAAATCAGAACTGAAAAGGGTGATGTAACAACAGAAACAGAGGAAATTAAAAAAAATCATCAGATCCTAGTACAAAAGCCTATACTCAACAAAATTGGAAAATTTGGATGAAGTGGACAATTTTGTAGACAAATACCAGTTATCAATGTTAAATCAGGACCAGATAAACCATCTAAACAGTCCCATAACCCAAAAAGAAATAGAAGCAGTCATTAAAAGTCTCCCTACAAACAAAAGTCTGGGACCAGACAGTTTTTGTGCAGAATTCTATCAAACCTTCAAGGAAGATCTAATTCCAATTCTTTTCAAACTATTCCACAGAATAGAAACAGAAGGTACACTACCCAATTCAAACTATGAAGCCACAATTACACTCATACCTAAACCACACAAAGACTCAACAAAGAAAGAGAACTTCAGGCCAATCTCCCTTATGAACATGGATGCAAAATTACTCAATAAAATTCTAGCGAACCGAATCCAAGAAAACATCAAAACAATTATCCATCACGATCAAGTAGGCTTTATCCCAGGAATGCAGGGTTGGTTCAATATTCAGAAATCCATCAATGTAATCCATTATATAAACAAACTCAAAGAAGAAAACCACATTATCATATCACTAGATGCTGAGAAAGCATTTGACAAAATTCAACACCCCTTCATGATAAAAGTCTTGGAAAGATCAGGAATTCAAGGCCCCTACCTAAACATAGTAAAAGCAATTTACAGCAAACCAGTAGCCAACATCAAGCTAAATGGAGAGAAACTTGAAGCAATCCCACTAAGATCAGGGACTATACAAGGCTGCCCACTCTCCCCCTACCTATTCAATATAGTACTGGAAGTCCTAGCCAGAGCAATTAGACAACAAAAAGAAGTCAAAGGGATACAAATAGGAAAGGAAGAAGTCAAAATCTCACTATTTGCAGATGATATGATAATATACTTAAGTGACCCCAAAACTTCCACCAGAGAACTCCTAAACCAGATAAACAACTTTAGCAAAGTGGCTGGATATAAAATTATCTCAAGCAAATCAGTAGCCTTCCTCTACTCAAAAGATAAAGTGACTGAGAAAGAAATTATGGAAATGACACCCTTCACAATAGTCACAGATAATATAAAATACCTTGGTGTGAACCTAACCAAGCAAGTTAAAGACCTGTATGACAAGAACTTAATGCCCCTGAAGAAAGAAATCGAAGAAGATCTCAGAAGTTGGAAAGATCTCCCATGCTCATGGATTGTAAGGATTAATATAGTAAAAATGGCTATTTTGCCAAAAGCCATCTCCAGATTTAATACAATCCCCATCAAAATTCCCACTCAATTCTTCACAGAGATAGAAAGAGCAATCTTAAAATTTATTTGGAATAACAAAAAACCCAGGATTGTGAAAACTACTCTCAGCAATAAAAGAACTTCTGGAGGAATCACCATCCCAGACTTCAAGCTGTACTACAAAGCAATAGTGATTAAAAACTGCATGGTATTGGAACAGAGACAGGCAGGAGGATCAATGGAATAGAATAGAAGACCTAGAAATGAACCCCCATACCTATGGTCACTTGATCTTTGACAAAGTGGTAAGACCATCGAGTGGAAAAAAGACAGCATTTTCAACAAATGGTGCTGGTCCATCTGGTGGTCAGCATGTAGAAAAATGCAAATTGATCCATACTTATCTCCTTGTACAAAGCTCTATTCCAAGTGGATTAAGGATCTCCACCTAAAACCAGCCACACTGAAACTAATAGAAGAGAAACTAGGGAAAAGTCTGGAACATATAGGCACAGGAGAAAAGTTCCGGAACAGAACACCAATGGCCTATGCTCTAAGACCAAGAATTGACAAATAAGACTTCATAAAGGGGCAAAGCTTCTGTAAATCGAAGGACACAGTCAATAGGACAAAACAGCAAGCAACAGATTGGGAAAAGATCTACACCAACCCTACATCTGATAAAGGGCTAATATCCAAGGTATACAAAGAACTGAAGAAATTAGATTCTAGACAATCAAAGAACCCTATTAAAAAATGGACCACAGAGATGAACAAAGAATTTTCAACTGAGGAAGCTCGAATGGTTGAGAAGCACCTAAAGAAGTGTTCAGCATCCCTAGTCATCAACGAAATGCAAATGAAAACAACACTGAGATTCCACCTCACCCAGTCAGAATGGCTAAGATCAAAAACACAGGTGACAGCACATGTTGGCAAGGATGTGGAGAAAGAGGAACATTCCTCCACTGTTGGTGGGATTGCAAACTGGTACAACCACTATGGAAGGCAGTCTGGTGGTATCTCAGAAAATTGAACATAGTGTTACCTGAGGACCCAGCTATACCACTCCTGGGCATATACCCAAAAGACGTTTCAACATACAACAGGGACAAATGCTCCACCATGTTCATAGCAGCCTTATTTATAATATCCAGAAGTTGGAAAGAACCCAGATACCCTTCAACAGAAGAATGGATGCAGAAAATGTGGTACATTTATACAATGGAGTACTGCTCAGCTATTAAAAACAATGAGTTCATGAAATTCTTAGGCAAATGGATGGAGCTGGAAAATATCATCTTGAGTGAGGTGACCCAATCTCAAAAGAACATCCATGGTATGCACTCACTGATAAGTGGATATTAGCCCAAAAGCTCACACTTTCTAAGAAACTATGTATAGACCACATAAAACTCACATAGAAGAAGGAAGACCAAAGTGTGGTTGCTTTGGTCCTTTCTAGAAAGAGTATCAAAAGTTTCAACCAGAGCTCCCAAAGTCTAAACTGTCAGACAGAGAGCACAAAGGGATGGACTCATGCAACTGTATAGGGAATTGAGGGTGACCTTGTTAGACTTCAGTGAAACTGAAGGGCCATGGTCCCCAAAAGTTTGGATCCCCTACTGTGTGGGAATTGGAGAGCAGGGAGATGGGACTGGGAGGATGTTTGGAGCACACCCTCACAAAAATTAGGAGGAAGGTGTATGGGATAAGGGGTTTTGGGGGAGAATGGGGGAGGAGGTAACATTGAAAGGTAAATACATATAATATCCAATTTAAAAAAAACACACAGATAAAGGGTCTAAAAAAAAAGAGAGGGAGAGAGTTTACTTATTTTAAATTACTTTCAAAAATTTCTTGGAGTTGCTAATTGGCTAAGATCCTATTTTAAGCTCTCCACAAAAGAATTTAAGTCTCTGTTCAATATTCTCAAGAGAGATGTAAATCCCAATTTTCCTCAACAATTAATTGACAAAAGAGAGGTAATCTCACACAAAGTAGAAGAAGCTATTACTAATTGATATATTATATAGTCTGATTAGTTGTCTGTCGGCAGTGCTATTAACAGTCCTTTGACAAAAGAATATTAATATAGATTTATACATCCTTAAATAGGGTCTTCATGACTCTCTGGGTGTGGAAGGAGCGACTGTTGGCACTTCTGCCCTGATTTTACACGATCTCTGAAAAATTGGCTTTAAAAACCAAAGAGGGGAAACGGTACCCCCTCAGAAGGAGTCCCCCTGAAATACTCTCCATCATGCCTTGTTCACTTTTATCTCTCTAAAGCTGAAAGCTCATGGCAACTCTGCTGCTGATTGCCTCTGGCACCACCCAGACCAACAAAACTTTGCCACAGATATGGGGAAGGACCCTCTTACCCTTAAAGGGAATGGCCAAGATCCAGTTCCTTATGGGGCAAAGGACTGATATGCCTGTCTGATACCACAGAAGGCACAGCTAACTGGCTACCAAAAGATTAATGAAAAAAATAGATACCCCCACAAAGCCAGGCCCAACCATAAATACGATGAATAACAATTTATATCCAGGGAAGTGAAATCTCCCTGAGAATCCCCTTCTTTTTCCTTTCCAGGTAAAAATGAATCACCCGTGATGCCTGCTGTTAGAAGTTCTAGTCCAGATCCTGGCCTCCGAACTTATACTACTCAGACCTTTGAAGGGCCAGTGGCAAGAACATCAAACATCTCGAGATTGACATCACTAATTTGAAGAAATCCCTAGTTTCACCGTCTGAAGATATCTCCTAAAATCACAAAGATCCTTATTGGACTTTATTTACTCTAGTACAGTAGAAAAGCCTGTATACAGCTCTTGACTGTGTACAATCCTCAAAGAAGAAGGTTGCCTTTACATAGATAAGACAAGGAGGGTTAAAGAGAGCATGAAATAGGTAGTGAAGGCCTTAAGAAAAATCAGAGAGAGAACAGACAGATGAATGCTGGTAAAAGAATTGGTTTGCAGCCTCTCCAAGGTTGTCAACCCTATTTCCTCCCATCTTGGGACCATTATTTGGGTTCTTTTTGCTTTTTTCTGCTGGTCCCTGGCCTTCAAATAGGCAGACTAACTCTGTGATACAACAGATAAGTAATTTGGTAGCAAAACCTATTCAGATACATTATCATAAGTTAGCTATGGAGGACCATGAGACTCAAAATTAGGTTGTTACTTTATACAGGGTGTTTCCAAAACCCATCTCCACCCAACCAAAAAGGGGGCACTTCTGCCCCTAGCCCAAGCAGAGAGGGCCCACCCAGAACACCCTCTGACAGGCGATCTGAATTCTTGCTTAGGCTGCGAGGCTAAGCACTGCAAGGGAATATAAATAAAAGATAAAAATACCTACCTGGGTTCCCTGAGGGACAAGCCTGACTGCATAGGCGTTGATGTCAAAAGTATCCCCTCTCCAGGAAAAAGACATCGGGATGGGTATGGCCCT
Organism: Grammomys surdaster; assembly: GCF_004785775.1. Lineage (NCBI taxonomy): Eukaryota > Metazoa > Chordata > Mammalia > Rodentia > Muridae > Grammomys > Grammomys surdaster. Next base: position 125,451 of record NW_021620660.1, on the reverse strand, counting down.
CATGCCTCACTGGACAACGACAGGGGGACTGGAGCCATTACAAGGTCCCCTTCAAATACTGGAGGTCAGGCCTCTATCCCAGCCTTCGCAAGTTTAGAATTGCCACAGCCCTTCTATATTTAGAGAAGGGAGGATATGTCAGGGGCAGCCCTGCTTACACACTGTAGGCCTAAAATCAGCCATAGACCTAAAATCAGCAATAGGTCTGTCATACATGTATACTAACACCAAGTCTTGGGTCTCAGTGGAAAAACATTGAAACAGATGGCTATAAGCTAATGTCAACAGGCATCTTTTGTGGAAATTTATAAGCCTGAGTAGTCATAGACCTTGTAAGTAGGTAGCCTTGGCAGACAATACCAACTTAGATAAGGACACTCGAGTCATAGGCAGAGTCATAGTGAATTGTCCTCTGAACCTTCACCTAGCTGATACCCGGTTCTGGAGATATCTGTATTCCCCCTGAACACCCACACTCCAATGTCATTCCCTTCCCCACATCCTGCCTTTCTGTGTTTATAACCCCTGTGTGAATTCATTACAATTTGAGAAAAAAGAAAAAAGAAAAAAAAAGTCCCCCCAAAAAAAGTTGAGATGAAGATTCAAACTATGTGGGAGATACTTTTTGGTAATTGTTAGGAGAAGTTGAGCATTGCTATGGTCAAGATACACTATATATTTATATAAAAATAAAAAATAAATACTAGCACTCCATTAACAAATAAATGTTTACCCACAAATTTGTAATTTTTTTTCAATTTATTGTGATAAGCTTTTCAAATTTGTTCTTAATTATCTTTTGATGTTCACTGACTTTCTTAGTTACTGATGTATTTTTTGTGAAGAGACATAAAGTCCAAGGCACTTATATGAGACAGTGTATAATTGGGTGTTTACTTACTTATTCATGATTGGATCAGTAGTTAAGAACTATATCCTGCTTCATATGGAGAGAGAAAGAGAGAGAGAGAGAGAGAGAGAGAGAGAGAGAGAGAGAGAGAGAGAGCAAGGAAAGGGGAGGGAGAAGAAGAGGGAGAGGGAGAGGGAGAGAAAGAGGGAGAGGTGGAGGGAGAGGGAGAGGTGGAGGGAGAGGGAGAGGTGGAGTGGAGAGGGAGAGATGGAGAGGAAGAGGGAGAGACTGAGAGGGAGAGAGGGAGAGGGAGAATATGATTGTGGAACCTTCCAAGGCTCTCACAGGTAGTGATTGGAACATGACTAGAAAAGACAAATTTATACACATGGAACTTTCATAAGTGGAAAACGTGAGTCTTAGGATTATTTATTTTCAAAGTTGGAGTAGTGATTCTTTTACAAGATGTAAATACATTGTCTCCATATCTGCGTGTTTTAGTGCTCAGACAAAAAAGAATGTAGAATCACATGTGGAACATATTTTTACCTTGAAGATGTGCTAATGGTTGCAATTTATACATTGTAAACTCAAGAAATTACTATATAGAACCTGGAATGTAATCTCAGTTGGCTCATTATTACAGGTTACACAGTTAGCTGGTACTGAATATGCAACACTTAGATGTTGGTCATATATAACCTGAATATGATACCAGTCTACATTAATGTTCTTGAAACATTTCATGAAGAACATGTTCAATTGGTACAATGACACCAAACCAGCTGGCTCTTCTTGACTTTGTATCTGAATGTTAACAATTTAGGAATATTTATATTACACTCCACTGAATTCTAATCCAGTGGATTAAAAAAAGAAAAACAGTGCCAGACACTTGCAAATACAGCCACATAGTCTGTCAAACTGTTCTGAAAATTAAAATATAAGAATGAATTTTCTGGTTTATTACACATTGTTCAAAGTGAAATGCTTCATGAGCCTCTTTGATACAACATTTCAGCAGAAGTTGAAAACTCTACTCTTCTGCTTCAGAATAAAGACAAGATTCTGGAAGATGAAGTTCCTTCTTCTCCTTGCCCTATCCTGTTTGGTTTTTGCCACTGAGGAACCTGTACCTGTAAAGAATGGGCTTTCAGGGAGTTATACAAGAGGAAAGTTGGCTGTGGTGCATTTATCACAGTTTTCCTTGACAATCATTGTTATTCTGTTTAAATATTTGTTCCTTTTTTGTGTTTCAATTTGAAATATCTCCCATTTCTTAAAATGTGATTTGTGTAGTTTATAATTACCTCATTTGAGCTTCTTACATTGGGTCATTTTATTTTACCTGAATAAACAGTGTAAAAATGAACCTCTCATTAATGTCATGTTTTTTAGCTTTTGCATAGTTAAATTGTTTTCAAGGTTGAAAGTCAATATTCATTTGCATTAAATATTTCACTATTCTACACAAAATCAGAAATGTTTCTTAATATAATAGAAGCTTAAAATCAATTTCATTTGTAGGACAAACACATTGTATATTCAGTATTAGAGAATGAATTTCCTAGAGTTATATATAATTGAGAACATATGAGATAATACTGATATTAATTATAATTTAGTAATATCTCCAAAACAGGAACTTTTAATTGAAGTTTGACTTTGCATGTTTGTGTATGTGTATTTTTATGTGTAGGAGTGTGCATATGACTACAAGTTTTGAATTGAATGTTGCAGCAAAAATGAGAAATCAGGGACAAAGCCACACAACATGTACCATTTTATCTCCTCTTCTGATCTGATTGATTTCTAAGAGGAAAATTCATCCTAATGCCTTGTCATACAAGACTTTTGACATCAAAATAAAATTGTTTCCTTTTAATTTACTTTGCATATACTATGGTAGTTTTCATTATTTTTTTAAGATTACTTCTTTATGTTGTTTCTGCTTTCTATTGGGAATCTATTACCAAAATTTTACAGTTTTTTGGTTTTTTTCCTTCTAATAATCCTTTACTGGAGCCATGATGAGAGTTTCTACAACAGTGGACCTGAAGTCAGATACGTCACCATGCTATTTGTATTACAATGACTTTAAAGAATTCCAACATTATTGTTTAGTTAATTAATTGATTATTGAGGAAAGCAGTGACATGTGCAAATGTCTTTTGGATACCCACAAGGAAAATTTAATATCTCCATGATAGGTGTGAAAAGGCAATTGACGTGCACACAAACATAAAGATGTTGTCAAAATCTATGGCTGGGGTGTTCATTGGCTTAGAGGGAATCTGGTAATGATGTTTTGTTAAATAAACATGTAATTAAACTTCTTTAAAAGTAATTATCTTTATACCAAAACCAAAGACCTAGGCAGCTCTTAACAACTAGTCAGAGAAACCTGTACACCAATGAGCTGCAGTCAATGTAGAGACTCGTACCTTATCAAAGTTCTGAGAGCAAAAACTCGAGAGTACACAGCCCTGGATGGGACATTACACTGTTTCTTAATCATATTTTTCATGATATAAAACTATTGTCATATTATTTATGTATATATGTTCCCAAATAAGGTGTTAGGAAACTATAAGGTATAAACAGAAATATATAATAATGCTGCCAGTATATTATATATAATTTTTATCACAATATTAAATACTTTCTATTTTTTCTTGAACATCTATAAATTACTAGTCATTGACTTATCATGAATTTTCAGTAAATTTGTTTTATTGATTTATGTGTGTAGGTGTTTGTCTGCATGATGGATTATGCTTATGTAGTACAGACAAAGTTATTTCAAATACCTTTCTGTTGTTGTATGATTTATTCCCCTAAATTTCAAATTTTTCTTAATGGGAAATGTTGAAGCCCAGCCTTGTTAGGTTAGGAAAAGCTAAGGTAAAGGCATGGAGTTGGCAGCTTTTCACTCAGCAGACTATTTCTGAGGGAGTAAAACTTGCTTCACTGGGGCAATCACTTCCTGTGGCCAACAAGAGTCTGCTGGATGTTTTTTGGAGCACCAGAGAAGGCAAAAAGAAAAAAAATGGTAAAGGAATCACATAAACACACACAGAGACACACACACAAACACACACACACACACACACACACACACACACACAGTCGATGAATGAAGCACTATAAACTCCAAAAAAATCTTAATTTTTCTTCCACGTCTTATATATCCCAGGAAAATCTTCAAGCAACATAAGCATTACAATGTGATTATATTCTATTTTAATTTTAATGAATGATTATTTTATAAAACTATGTTCCCAAATAACTTTATTTGAAAAACAATTTACCTTTGACAGGTGAAAAAAAGAAAACGATTCCCAGGAACCTATATACATTTATAACTAAGCAACTGTTATAGATTAGGAAGACATAAGAAAGTCATGTAATTTTCTAAGCCATTTTCTTTTTACTTACAGTGTGCAATTTTTGATTAATAAAGGAAAAATCATTGTATTATTTATCTTAAAAAGTAATCTTATGAAAATTTAAAAGAATCACAAATATAAACTTTTATATAAAAATCTATCATTCATTTTTATTTTAAATCCTCAGGGTGCAAAACTACTAACCATTAATATTTTAATAAACCATATCTGGAAGTAAGGGCAAAAATGCGTACAAGAAATGAACCATCACCTTGATCACTAGCCCAGGTCTAGAAAGTCATTTCAGGTAGTGTTGATAGGGCTGCCATCATACTTGTTCACTGACCACAAACATCCCTAACTAAACTCTTATTACTGTTCTTTTCTGAACTTCAAATTGTTTCCAATGATTTTTCTTTAGATCATAAACATCTTAATCTAGCTTTCCTAGCAAGCTGTATCTCCAAATTTTAAGTTTACGGTCATTGCTGGAAATTTACATCTCTAAATTCTTTTCAAGAATGGTGATTGAATCATAATCTGTTCCAGTAGCAATGCTCAACAAAGGTCTAACATATTATTGTGTGTGCTAATAATACTGTCCAGTGTGGGGCTAGAGGCCCCCTCTGAGTTTTTACACAACAGTTAGATTAGGAAGGATGTGACGACTGAGAGTATAACAAGGAGAGCTATGCTCCATAACAACATGAAGTCCTCAGGCCACTTTCGTCCTCAGGGATCTGACTGTCTGCATCATGCCCATGGAAGTTGTGCTACTGCGTGGGCTACAGTCCATGAGTTCTAAAGCACTTTGTTGTTCCTCTCAAATCAGCCTCTACAAGGACACAGATCATACAGTGTCTCCTTGATGACACATTCTTATATGTAAACAATAGATCTGTCTTTATTACAAGGCATGGTATAGTTGTTTAATATAAACCAAGAAAAGAAATAAGTAAATAATATACACACAAATTTTGTGTATATATATATATATATATATATATATATATATATATGTGAATGTAATGGAAAATATTGGGATATTACAATAAGAACCTTCATGGTAGAATTGTTTCACAAATTTCATACACATACAAACACACATATGCCTTTTAGAACAATTAATTTACAAAGAGCAAGAGCAGACATACAGGAAGATTTAGAGAGGGAAAAACCAGTATATAATTATAGTATAATACAGAAAATATGATGAATAAAAAAGGTTGTTCCTAAAAGTAAAATAAAAGATGTGGAGTGTCATTTCTATATCATCAATCCTAGCACAATGTCTCAGAGCCCATTTGTCAGTCAGATGTAAGTAGAGACTGTCTCAAACATAGGCCGTAGAATTTCAGAATTACCATTCTTTTAGACATTAAAAATATGCAGAAATACATATATATCTGTTGGGGGATATTTTTGTGTACTGTGTATTCACATGCTGACTTTCATGTCCAGATGTCTGGTTGTAGTCTGGATAATGGCACTGTCAATGATCTCTCTGGTCTCTATGTTAGGTAAAAACTATATT
>NW_021620660.1:35537-109678 GCF_004785775.1 Grammomys surdaster | reverse complement strand
TCCTTCTTCTCTGTGGATGTAACCTCTATCTACTCCCCCACTCCCACATCCCCACCCTCAAAATTCCCACCCCCTGGGGCATCCAGCCTTCATGTGGTCAAGGTTCTCTTCTTCCACCTATGCCCAGCAGGACCCTCCACTCTTACATATTCAACTGAAGCGCTGGATCCCTCCCTAAGTGCTCCCAGGCTGGTGGTTTAGACCCTGGGAGCTGTGGTTGGTTGGTATTGTTGCTCTCCTCATGGTGCAGCAAATCCTTTCAGCTCTCCTTCAGTCTTCACTCTAACTCCTCTATTGAGAACCCCATGATCAGTTCAATTACTAGTTGTGAGCATCTGCCTCTGAGTATGTCAGAGTCTTGAAGACCTCTGAGGAGATATCCATATCAGGCTCTTATCAGCATGCACTTCCTGACTTCCACATCAGCATCTACCTTTGGTGATTGCACATGGGATAGAAACTCAGGTTCAGTTTCTGTCCCTCCCTTTGTCTCCATATTTGCTCCCTTGAGTATTTTGTTGCTCCTTCTAAGAAGGACCGAATCACCCCCACTTGGTCTTCCTTCTTTATGGGCTTCATGTGGCCTGTGAGTTGCATCTTGGGCATTTCAAGGTTCTGGGCTAATATCCAATAATCAGGGAGTGAATACCATGTGTGTTCTTTTGTGATTGGCTTACCTCACTCAGGATGATAATTTCTAGTTCCATCCATTTACCTCGGACACTCTCGAATTCATTGTTTTTAATAGCTGAGTAATACTACATTGTGTAAATATACCACATTTTTGAATCCATTCCTCAGTTGAAGGACATCTGGGTTTTTTCCAGCTCCTGGCTATTACAAACAAGGCTGCTATGAACATAGTTGAGCATATGTCCTTGTTATATGTTCGAGCATCTTCTGGGTATATGCCTAGGAGTGGTATAGCTGGATCCTCAGGTAATGCTATGTCCAATTTTCTGAGGAACCACCAGACTGATTTCCAAAGTGGTTGCACCATCTTGCAGTCCCACCAACAATGGAGGAATGTTCCTCTTTCTCCACACCCTCGCCAGCATCTACTATCACCTGAGTTTTTAATCTTAGCCATTCTGACTGGTGTGATATGGAATCTCAGGGTTGTTTTGATTTACATTTCCCTGATGACTAAGGATCCTGAACATTTCTTTAGGTGCTTCTCGGCCATTCGAGTTTCTTCCATTGAAGTTTCTGTAAGGCAAAGGACACTGTCAATAGGACAAAACGACAACCAACAAATTGGGAAAAGATCTTCCATCTGATAGAGGGCTAATATCCAATATATACAAAGAACTCAAGAAATTAGACTCCAAATTACCCTACTAAAATGGTCAGAGGTTCTGGAAATATACAGCAGAGTCCTGCATGTTCTGGTCTCCATAAGGGAAGACTTGCTTAACCTTTAAGAGACTTAAAGCCCATGGGCTAAGCAAGTAGCTACGTAGTATTGCAGTTTATAAATAAATGAACCACATTTTCTGTATCCATTCTTTCCTGGAGGGACATCTGGGTATTTCCAGCTTCAGACTATTCCTAAATAAGGCTTCTATGTAGATAGTGGACCATGCAGCATGGGAAGGACATCATTTCATCATTTCAGTATATGCCCAGCAGTGGTATAGCTGTTTCTGCAGGTAGATCTATTTACAATTTTCTGAGGAAAGTCTAGGTTAATTTGTAGAGTTGTTGTACAAGATTGCAATCCCACTAGCATTGGAGGAGTGTTCTCCTATCTCATCATTCTCACCAACATGTTAGAGCTAGCTTTCCGAACACTGGGCAATACTCATATTTTCTTTGGGCACCCAAAAGAGACCTATACCTCACCCTGACCCCCAAATTTACTTGTTGCAAAAGAAAGAAATTTCAGGAGAACAATGCTTCATTTCCAACAAGGTTTTGGTCTTTTGATGGATGACTTGTTAATGACCTTGTTGAGGTAAGAAACAAGGTAAGCAAGATTATATTCAGGGATTTCTTCACCTCTTCCTTTTTCCTCTTTTAACCTACTAAATCTTGGGGAAGGGATTAGGGGATGAAAAATGCAGAGATACAACAAAAATACTGTAAGTCATAGGTTATTGAATCTACTTTCAGGCCAAAGAGCATCAGTAATTGAATTTATTTTGTTTGGTATAGACTTTGTATATTGATAAAATGTAAGGCTAATCTTTGTTACAACATATGCATTTATGTTTCAACATTTTTCTAAGGTATTGTACCTATGTAACTCTTAAAAATATAAGTTAAGTTCTAATCCTTTTAAACACTTACTTACAAACATTTTAGTACAAATGAGAAATGCACATTAGTAATCAGTGAATCAATGTTATTGGTCATGTTTGATACTACTACATTTAATTATAAAAATAAGCTTAATTTAACTTTGTCAGATGCTTTCATAGTTAAGTAGATATTAGATAGCTATAGATAAGCAAATCATGCACTATAGTTATATTGTCTTCAAAAACATTAAAGATCTATAGACTATGGAATAAAGGATGAATATTAATAAAAGTCATTTTCTGAAAAATGACATATCTGCTCCCAGAAGCTTTTGGTTCATTCTATTTCTATCATTCTACTCAAAGAAGATCATGTACATTAGCGATCCTCATTTTTATGTTTGTTTCAAATGTGACCAGGTAGACACTGTCCAAAAAACAATTAAACAACCAAGCAACGAAACAAACAACATTTAAAAGAAAAATCAAAAACAAAACAAAACAAAACAACAACAAAAACAGAAAACATCACCAACCACAATAACAAGAAAAACAAACAAATCATGCCCTTTTCTCATGTACAGATAGAATGCTATCAAAACTAGAAAAATAGAATGCATGGAAGTTGACTGCCAAGCATTATAAAGACAAGATAGTCAACTCCTTGAATATTCCTGCTTCAGAAACATCTGTTATGTCCTGGGCCATAAGGCAGGAGATAGTTGTTACCATGGTTTTGAGAAATTTTTGGCTGATTGTCAAGGCAGTCAGCTGTCTCTGTCATTTCTGTAGCTTTGGAAGATGCTTGTGCTGTACTTCCTGCATACTTAGGTAATATTTATTCCCTCTCATGCCTCTAATGAGGTTGAAGACTAGATAGGCTTAGTCTCACTGTCAAGCTTAATTTGTTTGGGATTGAAAAAAATGGTTTTAGATCTAAGAAGTTATTCATAGACTTTAAATTCAAGTTTTGATAGAAAAGTATTTAAGAACTCTAAACACATCAAGATATTAATATTTTCCCACCTGTTGAATAAAAATTGAGTGGACATTGTGAATGTAAATTTTACTTGATAAGTTTTCTTAATTGTTATTATTGTTCATAGTTTATTAATAATAGAGATAGAGCCTTTAATTGTATTTAAAGAGCAAAATGTTGGGAGATGATTTTGTGCACCCTGTATTCAGATGTTCATTTCTAATCTCATATGTCTGGTTGTAGTACAGATTATGACATAGTCAACTATATCTGGTCTGTACGTTATGTAAAACTTATTGTCTGTCATCTCTGACTCATTAATCAAACCTATGATCAGCCAATTAGCTGAGAATAGGGCAGAACTTCTAATATTAGTCAGGGAATCCAAATACATAGAAGAGAATAGAGAAGTACCACAAGGGGAAAACTGAATGGAGAAATCACATGGAGAAGATAGCAGGTTATCACAATGAGGTTGGTATGATTGAGCAGACATGAGGACACACATGGACCAGAAAGAACTTCCACAAAATGGCAAGTAAATGGGCATTTTTCTGGATATTATCTATCTAGTCATGTTTGAATAGATCAAAATCTTCTTAACCTAGTCTTGCCATGTATTAACTCAAATTCTGCCTAGCTTCGGCGTGTAGTACTTTAATAAAAATGCCAGTTCTCTGTGTATCTTTTTCAGGAAACTAAAATGGGCTTGAGCTGGTGGTAAATGCCTGATATTTATTTGGTGACAAAAGAGAAATTAGAATATCTTCCTCAAAATATACTATTACACATATTCATGTAAATAACATTCATGTGTTAATATATGCACATGCAGGTACATACATTTTAATGCTTTGTCACTTGGGAAAGTTGGTGTTGAAAGAAGTTTGAAGGTTAGTCTTGTGGCAGTGTATGTAACCTTGTTGGGTGAAGTGTTACTGGCCTTGAGCTTGATGTTTCAAATGATCAAACCTAGTCCGGTGCCTCTTTTGTTGCATGAAGATTAGGATTTGGAAGTCTCAATCCATTTGTAATTTTCTATGCCAATCACCATGTTGATTATGGACTAAACATCTAAAATTGTAGATTCTAAAGTTTTTTAAGAGTTGTCATCTTCATGGTGTTTCTTTACACCAATAGAACATTTTGTTAAGACATATTCCGTAAGTGATTTTCGTTAAACTACAAATAATCCTAAAAAACAAATGTCACAAAACTCTTTGGTTGTTGTGGGTTTTTTGTTATGGTTTTTTGTTTGTTTATTTGGTTGATTGGTTGATTTTGTCCTTTGAGGAAGTTGCCAAAGTGAATTAATCTGATATGGAGAATATAGAAAGTTAGAAATCAACAATGGATGGTTTCTCTGCATGTCAAAAGTGAATGACAAAGGAACATAAAGAAAATCCTGGTCAAAATCAGACAGCAGGATCCTTTGGTTGCTGTAGCTTCCATATGTAATTCTCTGCAGCCCAGACAAGGACAAACATTGCAAAGCTGCCTTGTTTATAGTCTTGTGTCTTGGCTGGCTCTGTGGATTCAGATTTTCATGGTACAATTCAAGATTATTTAGTGAGTGTTTAAATTTAAATCTCTCTGTGGGCAACAATGTAAGGTACACATAGTCAGGAGGATGAGCACATATGAGCACATATGGGCAACAGTAACTGGACATCATGAGAAAGACCAAACAAAGTGTTGCAGATCTCGAATTCTTTATAAGTTATTCTATCTTCTACCCTTGTCCACTTCCTCTGTTTACACTTCAACCATCTAACAAGAGATAGGAGAGAAAAATGATAGAGGGAGAGAGAAAGTGAAAAAGAGAGAGGGAGGGAAGGAGAAAGGGAGAGAGGGGGGAGGGAAAGGGGAGGGGAGGGAGAGGGAGGGAGAGAGAGAGAGAGAGAGAGAGAGAGAGAGAGAGAGAGAGAGAGAACTCAATATTTTCTTGTTCCTTCTTTGAGCAATACAAATAAACAACAATCAGTCCCACTGACTGACTAGTCCCACTGAATGAACAGCACTCAGGGCCAAAAAGTAATAGCCAATAGCCAACCTAGACTCTCAATAACCTAGAATTTATATACCCTTGTGAAGGTTCTTGAATTTCAAATGTCACATTACTGCAAAAACTATTGGCAGCTGGCAAAATCACTACCCTGCTACATGGAGAGGGAAATGACTGCCAGTAGCTGTGAACATTCTGAAGCAGCCTCACACCGGGCCTTAATTGAATGCACATTCTTTTAATAGTTCTGTGTGTTTGAAAGAAACTACATATCTCAAATTTGCATTAACATGAAATTGAGAAGAAGATACTAAATATTTGGGAGAGAATTTTTGGAATTTGGAAGGAGAACATGAGGTTGGCTATGATAGTCATACACTATATATCTATATGAAAAAATTTTAAAAATTTAAAATACTCCTCCATAAAAAGTACATTTTAATCTAACAAAATTAAATTGCAAATTCATCAATTTATTATGATGAGATTTTCAAACTTGTGCTTAATTATATTTTGATGTTCATTGTTGTATTGTCCTGACAATGTCACCAAACCAGCTTTGTCTTCTTGACTTTGTTTCTGAATGTCAACAATTCAGGAAAATTTTCTTACACTCCACCGAATTCCAATTCCATGGTGTAAAATAAAGTAATACTAGACACTTACAAATACTGCCTCCTAGTCTGCCAAAGTGTTCTGAAAATTAAAAAAAAAAAATAGTGAGACAGTGAGTTAATAGGTTCAATGCACAATGTTCAAACTAAATGGTTTGTGAGCCTCTTCATTTCATCATTTCAGCCGCAGCTGAACAACTCTACTCTTCTGTTCCAGAAGAAAGAGAAGATTATGGAAGATGATGTTTCTTATTCTCCCTGCCCTAGCATGTTTGGAGTCTGCAGCTGAGGAACCCTTACCGATACAAGAATGAGCTCTCAGGGAGTAATTCAGGGAGAAAGGTGGCTATGGTGAATTTATCACAATTTGAACTGACATTCAGTGAGATTTTATGAATATATTGGTTCCTTTTGTGGGTTTTGTTCTTGGAATATGTCTCATGTCTTAAGACATTATTTGTTTTTGTTTAAGAATATAATTACTACATTTGAGCTTCTTATATTGTCTAATTTTATTTTACCTGGGTAAAGGAAATGAAAATTAAAGTCTTACTGATGCCATGGATTTTTTTGCATAGTTAACATGATTTTCATAGTAGAAAGTCAATATGCATTTGCATTAAATGTTTCAATATTCTACAAATATTCAGGGATGACTGTTAATCAATATAACATAAACAAAATCAATTAGATATCTTCAGGGAAAATAAATTGTATACCATATATTTGAAACATAAATTTCTCTCTTTTGTTACATGTTTTTGAGATTAATTTTTTTTCATTGATGCAGCTTCCTAACAGGAATCTATAATGTATTCTTTGTACTTTATTCTTAATTATATTTTGTATGATATAAAACTATTGTCATTTATATATGTATATATATTTTGAAGTAAGATATTAGGGAATTATATAGTATACAGAAGAGTGCAGTTAGCACAGTATATATAATTTTTTTTCTATCACAATATTAAAAACTTTCCTTTTCTTTGCTTGAACATCTGTAACTTACTTTTCTAACTATTAAGTTACCTTAAAATTTCACTAAATTTATTTTACTACTTTATTTGTCTGGGTGTTGATGTGCAAGGTACACTGTGCATATGTATTATCCACTAATGCCATAAGGTAATCTCTGAGAAATGAAGATACAAGAGTTACAGCACAAATTTGTGGTTACTAGGACCCAAAGGCTTATGTTCTGAAAGGGAATTTAATTCACATTATTTTTTAGTTTTCAGGAAAATTTAACACTGTATACCTAGCAGGCCAATATGTGGGTACAACAGCAGAAAATAGTGAATTGCAGATGCTGATGTGTGAGGCTAAGAATTTTAAACAATACAGAGTCATGAGCATGACGTTCTATGTCAGGTAAGAAAAGTTATTTGGGTAGAGGAAAGAATGTGTCGAAATGGGAATCAAGTCATTACAATATGTTTCTCCAAATGAAAAGATGATGAATCAAATACTAATTTGAGGAAAGCTGGACTTGAAAGTGACTGCATCTAAAATATATTCCACCTGAGTGTTCTCATTTTGGGGTTTCAATCTTTTTATATTAAAATAGTTAAAAACCAACACAGTAAAAAATACATCATGTTATGAAACCTTTGTTTGCTAAAAGTAAAATATTAATAAATGTGAACATGAGTAAAGGAAATCTGATGTAAAATATGGCAAAAGCAATGTTTGTAACCTCACTGTGAAGAATGTTCCTCTTGAAAATTGTCCTGATATCTGGACACATAGCATTCCATCAATGAGGTCATTTGCTTAGCTTTGGTAACTTGGGAAAGCTTGTCAATTAAGGGTCTGGACCTCATTATCATCCACAAGTCTTGGTGCATACAGGAAGTTGGTCCATACTGAAGAGGAATCAGAGACTGAAAAGATGATTAATGAAGATATTTAAAATCTCAAGAATAAGGTCATAGAAGACAGGATCAAGGCCAGGAATGCCTCGCTTTCAGAAAGATGTGTTTTCCTGGGGAAAACATGGAAGTGCAATGGTAAAAGTGAAACAAGTAGTGTTTACTGTTTAATATGTTTTTTTTTTTAAATGGGATTTGCCAACTTCACACAGTTTGGGCTGACAAACATCTATCTAATGCTTGTTCATTTAGAAGTTAGTATCAATGATCCAGGATTGACTGCATTATTTACATGTTCTCTAAGGGATGAGATATTTATTAAACGTGTCTTTACTGTATAAATGGTACATTGTCTCTAATTTTACAGTATTATGTATGAATAAGATGTCTCATACTCAGTGGGACTGATTTCATCCCTGGGACCTGGGAATTGCATGATGCTGCTTGTCACTTTCCAAATATTTACTTTTATCCAACATCTTTTGGAGGCAGGGCACAAAGTGAGTAACATCACATTATATGTTCCCCAGCAGTACTTAGAGAAATGAACTTATGGACAAATCTTGCTAGGTGCCACACAAACAACAAAAATCAAATAAATATTAAAATGCATGTTTTGCTAAAGCTGATCAAATACAGACATATAATGGATATATTAGTTTCATGGTACAAGATAAGACAGTGTTTTTCTGACTCAATAATTTATTGGAGAAATGATAACATATGTTCTAGTATGTAATTATTCTGCAACTATTTAAAATGTTTTAAAAATATAATTAAAAACCAATATGAGCTATATCTGAGAAGCATTGTATGGATTGAAATTGTTATATTTATAAATAATTTTTCATATTTCATAAATTATTTCATATAAAACAATACATAATTTGTACAATACAAAATAAAACAACTATTATAATAATATGATAAATATAAGCATATGATGATAATCAGTTAAACACAATGCTATGAATTTGTAGGAGAGTGTGGATGAACATACACTCAGTTTTTTATGAAGGAAAGAGAAGTTTCAAAATGATGTAACTATACTAAAATCTCAAATCTAAGCAATAATAAATTAATTAATTAATTAATTAATTAAATATTAGGAAACTCAATATCATCTTTATATGATGAAAATTTATTTATTACCAGGACAAAGTGTATTTTATATTGAGATACATTTTGTCTCAAACACCACCATCCTATTTGAAGCCCAATTTACTAATAGTTTGAATTACAAGGAGAAAGTGTCAGGAGCACTAGGTATGTAAATCTTATATGGGGGAAAAACATTCTTTTTCTTTTTGTTAACTGAAAAATAACTGTGTCACCTGAGTTTAGTTTCATGACACACTGGTATAGGAATGTGTTTACTAAAATATTTCAAGTATAATCATGATTGTATAAAATTCAAGTTGAATTGATAATAATTTTAATAAAAATTCATTTCTAATTTTAATGTTCCTGATTTTAAATAAGTATCTTAAATATGATGTGATGAAGATTTGCCTTACCCTTAGAGAGAATGTCTGACCTCAATTTAGAATGTTTCACTGAATGGCATAACCATTCTGATATGGAGGGTAGGGTGTAGTAATAGAGTCTACCAACTGATGTGAAGACTTGATGAACTGAGACCATTAGGTGTGATCATGCTGGCTGTCTCTTCTGATTTTCCTCCAATGAAATGCAGCAACTGGAACAAATATCAGTGAAGAAATGTGGGAAGAATATATGAAGCTGACTCAGAATCTTGGAATTCCTACTGAGAATATTGAAAATGTCTATGAAATCGGTAAACTTGTTTCTATAAATGTGAATTGAAGTTAGATCAAATGATAAAGATGCTTTTCTTATTTCAGCAATATAAAATCTTGACATGAAAATATGAAGGAGGTCCAGTAGAATTTAAAAGTGTCTCCCTCTTTGTCTCACCCTCAGATGCATGCCATAAGTTGGAGCCTTGATCTAATGAGCAGAAATATATTGGTCACTATTCTTAGTTCACTGGAATTAAATTTTGAGTTCAAAACAAGGTTGTAAACACAAAGTATTAAGAGTTATCAATCAGAAATTTCTACAAACCATACTGTTATTGAAAATGATTACTGACTTTATTTGTGATTAATTGCATTGACTTCGATATTACAAAAGATGTTTCCATAAAGTACCCAATGCGCATCATTCAGTGGAATTTTTCAGGAGCTGATATCTAAGTTGCAATCATCACCCTATCATGAATAGGAATATTTTATGCATTAAAAAATGTAGCAGCTACAATTACATAAAACTCCTAAGAATATCAGGTATTTCAATTACTTTTCTGTTGTTGTATTGCTTATTTTAGGTAGTTTCCAAAAATATCTTAAAGGGACATATTGAAGGGCAGCCATGTCAGGTTAGGGTTAACTGAGTTTAGGGCATGGAGTTGGCAATTTATTACTCAGCAGACTATTCTATGAGGGAATAAAGCTTGATTCATTGGGGTCAGCACTTCCTAGGACCTAAATGAGTTTACTGGTCATCTTTGGGGGCTGGAGAGAAAGGAAAAAGAAAACATTACAGGGAAAAACATTGAATACACATGCAAACATACACACACACACACACACACACACACACACACACACACATGAGTCAATGAATGTAGCATGAGAAGTTAAAAATATATTTTTTCTCTCACTGCTTATTTATCACAGCAAAGTCTTTCAAGTAGCATAAATAGATTTTCAAATAGCACAATGTGATTATGTTCTATTTTTCTTTTAATGAATGATTATATTCAAAAAGTGTGTTTTGGAATACATTTATTTGAAAAGCAATTTACATATTACATGTGAAGGAGAAAACAAGTAATTCCCAAGAACCCATAAACATTCATAAATAAGCAACTTTTTATAGATTAAGAAGGTATAAGATGCTGATGTGGAAGTCAGGAAGTGCATGCTGATAAGAGCCTGATATGGATGTCTCCCCAGAGGCCTTCAAGAGTCTGACATATTCAGAGGCAGATGCTCACAACTAGCCATTGAACTGATAATGGGGTTCTCAATGGAGGAGTTAGAGTGAAGGTTGAAAGAGCTGAAAGGGTTTGTGGCACCATGAGTAGAGCAACAATACCAACCAACCACAGCTCCCAGGGTCTAAACCACCAGCCTGGGAGCACTTAGGGAGGGATCCAGGGCTTCAGCTGAATATGTAAGAGTGGAGGGCCCTGCTGGGCATAGGTGGAAGATGAGATCCTTGACCTCATAAAGGCTGGACGCCCCAGGGGGTGGGAATTTTGAGGGTGGGGAAGTGGGAGTGGGGTGGTAGGTAGAGGTTACATCCACAGAGAAGAAGGAGGAGGGGTGAGGGGATAAGGGGTTCCAGGGTGGGTGGGGGATGGGGTAAGGGGACAAATATGAAATGTAAATAAAACATTCAATAAAAAAATTTTAAAAAAAGGGGAAAAAAAGAAAAAAAAAGGTGTAAGAAAGCCATGTAATTTTATCAGCCATTTTCTTTTTACAGACAGGCTACAATTTGTGGTTAATCAATAGATGATCAATTATTTTAAAAGTCATCTTATATTAATCATAAAAGAATCACAAATCTAAATTTTATATAAAATATAACCAACAGTCTTTCTACATTTAATACTCAGGGTGCACATATACTGATCACCAAAATTAATCATCTTATTGATCACCTGTCCAGTTCTAGAAAGAAAGTTCTGTCAGGTGGTGCTGGTAAGGCTGCCATTGTTCTTGTTCACTGACAACAAAAATCTGTAGCTCAGCTATAAAGAGTGTGCCTTTCTGAACTTCAAATTAATCCCTAAGATTTAGTTTGTAGTAGCATGCCATAAACATATTTTCCTAACTTAACTAACAAGCTAAACCTCCAAAATCGTTCTAAAGTTCATAGTCATTGCTGACAATCTTCATCTCTAAATTCTTTTCAAGGATGGTGAATGAATTGTTAATCTGTTCCAGTAGTGATGCTTAGCAAAGATCAAGCATAATTATTGTGAGTGCTAGTATTATTGCCCAGTGTGGGGATGAAAGCTCCCTCTCAGTTTTCACACAATACCTAGATTAGGAAGGATATGAATCAGCAGAGCTATGCTACATAACAGCATGAAGTCCCTCAGGACACTTAGTCCTCAGGCATATTCTTTTCTGGGGCTTGCGCATGAAGTACCTCAGGACACTTAGTCCTCAGGAATATTCTTTTCTGGGGCTTGCCTCTGGTAGTTTTGCTACTGAGTTTGTCACAATCTATGAGTTCTAAGGCAGTGTGTTGTTGCTCTCAAATTGGCCTCTACAAGGACACTGGTCATACAGTGAGTCCACGAAGGCAAATTCTCATATGTACACATCTGACCTGGTTTTATTACAAATCTTGGTAGAGTTGCTCCATAAAA
The DNA here is from genome assembly GCF_004785775.1 of Grammomys surdaster. Taxonomy (NCBI): domain Eukaryota; kingdom Metazoa; phylum Chordata; class Mammalia; order Rodentia; family Muridae; genus Grammomys; species Grammomys surdaster. The sequence continues at coordinate 97,552 of NW_021620660.1, read as the reverse complement.
AGCAAGTAAAAAAATAAATAAGTAAATAATATATGTAAATTACACACACACACACACACACACACACATATATATATATATATATGTAATTAATAGAAAGCAAGAGACTACTACATATGGCATGATTTAAAGTGAGAAAAATAAGTGATTATAGTACAAAACAGAAAATAGATGGATTAAAATACTGTTCCTCAAAGTAAGAAACCAAAGAACCAAAAAAAACCTTAAAGTATCATTTCCATATCATCAGTCCTGCCCACTTTTAAGTTCAGTGTAGGGAGACCCTGTTTCAAAATATGGCATAGAATGGCAGAAGGAACATACTTTTAGACACTTAAAAATATGCACAAATGCATATATGTCTGTTGGGGAATGGTTTTGTGCACTCTGTATTTAGATGTACACTTCTACGTCCAGATATCTGGTTGCAGACTGGATGATGGCACTGACTAATATTTCTGGCCTCTATTCCTGTAAAAATTGTCTTCCATCACCTCTGATTGGTTAATAAAAGATCTGATGAGCCAATTAGCTGGGCAGAAGAGAATAGTGCAGAACTCCTGATCTTGGTTCCCAGTGGGTAACAGAGGGGAGGAGAGAAGGAACACTAGGCAAATAAGGTATGTTGAAACCACATGGAGAGAACAGGAGAATTCACTATTAGGCTTGTAATGAGGAAGGAGCTATGAGGACACACTTGAAACAGAGCAAACAAAGAAAAGCACAGATGATAAGTAATGTGGTACTTTTCTTTGTATTAACATCCTAGTTGTATTAGAAAAGTTCTGAATCTGTCCAGATTAGGCTGGCTTTGTGTTCATAAAAATGCAGGATCTCTGTGTCCTTAATTGAGAGCTAAAATTATGTAGGGCAGGTAGTGAAATATCCTGTATTTTCTTGGGATCAAAAGTGATGTGAGAATCCCCACAATCCACAAAGAAATTCTATTGCATTTGACACACTGAATGGGAGGTAAGAATTTAGCTAACGTCCACACTTAGACAGAAATCTAATCTTAGAAAAAAAAGCAAGGCTGTAGGCTTCTACTTTTTAAACCATTCTACCAGTAAAAATTATCAACTGCTTTGACCCACTTTCTTGGCACCATCCAAAGTAAGGGAGAAAAGATGGTAAATAGTACAAGTGGATGTGGTCCTGTTTCAAAGTAGTTCTTTGGGCCAATTCCAATATCTGATGACGAGAATATGAGCAGTCCATTTCAGTAGTGTTAGAACACCAAACATGAAACACAGGTGTGGCTAGATCTACCAGAACCCACCAATCCTCTGTATCATATGTACAAGTCAGTGTCAGTAACCAGGATGAGCTGGGGCACCAGGAGATGTTCTTTGTTTTGCCTCTCTCAATGAAGTGAAGATCAGCCAAGATTAAGATGTAAGACCAATGAGTCATTGCAAAGCTAGCTATGCAAGCTCAAAATACTTGTCTGTTTGGTGCTATCTATACTCTCTCCAAACTTCATCTGTTCCACCATGGATCTTGTATCAGCAAAACCCATGAGAGTCTGACTTAGTGACATACAACCTAAATGGGTATCACCTGACATATGTGCAAATTTCCACTTCATAGTCCCCATTTTGTTTACAAATTGTCTTTTTCCCTTACATTAAAAATTTTCATAAAACAAAAAATAATTATGATAACCAAAAATTAGAACTTGACATCATATTTTAAAAGAAAAGCTTATGAAAAATATAGTCTAACAAAACAACCTTAAATTTCTGTTAGTATACAATAAGTTTAAAGAAATAATCTTAAATTCCTTTGAGTATGCTATAATTCAAACAAAGCAAACTTAAATTTCTACTAATATACAATAAAAATGCCACTTTAAATTCCTATCTGCTTAAAATAATTTTGAAAACCCTTAATTTTATATTAATATACCTTAAATACACAAAAAGCTTCCCCTCTAAATTCTTCACCTAATCTCCCCTTTCCCTTTAGAGTGTGCTCCCTTAACAGCCCCATCACACACATCTCACACCTGCTTGCATCTTCCTTCCCTGGGGCCTCAAATTTCTACAGGATTAAGTGTATCCTCTTCCACTGAGGACACACAATACAGTTCACTGGTATGTATGCTCTGGGGACCATGGACCAACTCATGTATACACTTTGGTTGGTGATTTAGTCTCTGGAAGCTTTGACGCATCTAGGTTTGTTGACATTGTTGTTCTTCGTAAGGGGTTACAATCCCTTTCACCTCCTTCAGTCCTTCTTATAACTCTTCCAAAAGATTTCTGACCTAAGGTCAATGGTTGGTTCTAAATATCTGCACCTGTCTCTGTCATCTTCTGGTAGAGCTTCTCAGAGGACAGACATGAGAGGTTCCTGTCTGCAAACACAGTATGGTATCTGCAATACTTTCAGTGTTAGGTTGCTCTGCATGGGATGGATCCCAGTTGGACCAGTCACTGTGTGGCCTTTTCTTCAGTCTCTGATCCCTTATTATCCTACATTTCCTATAGAAAGGAACAATTCTTCGTCAAAAAATTTGAAGATGGTTTGGTGATCCCATCTCTCCATGGGGGTCCCATGATTGACCATGTCATATACAGACTGCAACCAAGATGTTTTGGCAGAGATACCAACATCTTATTACACAGCACACAAAATCACCTCCAACATTAACACTTTTAGTCCAATAAAAGGCTTTCTCTATTCTAAATGAGCTACATACAATAATAACAATTATGAAAATTTATCAAGTACAATTTATGTTTACACTGTGTGGTCCATTTTCATTTAGTGTCATGGAAAAAGTACTATCTTGGTGAGTTTTGAGTTCTGTATTTAAATCCTTCTTTATCAAACTTGCATTTATAAAACTAGGATTATTTTCTTAGATCTAAAAATTTTTTCATTTCTAAATGATTTAAGCTCAATTGTGAGACTATACCTATTTTGACTTGAACACAATCAGAGATGTGAGTAGAAATATTACCTAAGTAGGCAAGAAGTACAGAGCAAGCAGCTACCAACTCCATAGAACTTACAGAGACAGCTGACTTCCTGGACAACCATCCTAAATTTTTCTGAGTAGTGAGAAGACCTATCTTCAGCCTTCTGCCAAAGGATATGACATGATTTTTAAAAAGCATGAATATTTTTCTTACCTTGACCATGCAAAGTTTGACAGTTCACTTAAGCATGTCCCATTTGTCCAGTTTGAACAGAATTCTGTCTGCACATGAGGCACGAGCAGGTGTTTTTGTTTTTGTTATAATCATGACTGAACATATAATTATTTTATTTTGACAGTAAAAACAAAACTAGATGGGATCCAAATGCCTTCTTGTACAGTGTTTTCAATTTTTAATACGGAAAATATTTTTTCTAGTCTCTCTAACACTCTCCTTTCTGTGGAGACTATTTTTCTTTCTCTCTCCTTACTTTGGTGACTTCATATGTTCATATTTAAAGTCCATATTTCTATAAGTGTGTATGTTCTGCTTCTTTAGTCTGTATTTTTATAATCCTCAGAACTTTTATATGACAATATTTATATCCTATTGCTTTCTAAACTTGCTGTCTTTTTTTGTTTCATTTTTATAGTCTCTTTTCCATTCCTATGTGACTTATTTTTAGTGTATTTAATTTATTTTAATAATTTCAAATCATTAATACCTGTTTTGATGTTTTATACCTCCCTATTTTCTTTCCCATTTAGCATAATTTGAAACATTTTACCTCATCTCATCAGGAGTCTATTAGAACTTGGATTATTTCTGAGACCCTCTGTGTCCCTCACATCTCACTGAGATTATCCCCAGTCCAGTCCATCAGGTCACAGAGGAGCTTGTTCTACAAGTGAGCAGTTTACTGGCTGGGAAAATGGTACCAGCAGGTGTGTAAGATTCGGGACTCTATCTTTCCTGTTGAGAGAGTGGAGCCTCAGGTTAGACGCGCTGAGTGGCAATGTGCATGGTTGCCACATGTAGGATATTGTCCACCTATATTGGCTGTGGTATTGTGCAATGGATTTCTAGCCTGCTTGGTCTTCAAGGCCACATCTGCACTGCAATGTCATGGCGTTATGCCAGCTCTAAATGGACTACTATGTGCAGTAGCACAGCATTGCCCCAGGTGTTGTCAGGTCAGGCATGTGGTTGTATATTGAATGGGTGTGGTCACTAATCCCACAGAAGCACCTGTGCCAAGACTAACCATATATTAATCACTATCCAGAGCTATGATGGAGGATACAGAAATGATATTTCATGATTTATTTGTAATGACAATTTTTTTATTTCTTTCATTTCTGTATTATACTATAATTATATCATTGTTTTTTTTCTCACTCTCAATCTTTTCATATTGAAGAGCTCTTGTTCTTTTGTAATTGATTGGTGTAAAGTATACACACACACACATACACACACACACACACACAAATTTGTGTGCATTCTCCCAAGCAAAGATTGTGAAGCAATTCTGCCATGAATTTTAATATTTCAATATTTGCTGTTACATACATATATACACTATATATACATATATATACATGTATATATATACATGTATATGTATATAATTTACAATTTATTCTTATATTTGCTTTTTATGAAACAACTACACCGTGATTTGTAATAAATACCAGTCATATGTGTACATATGAGAATTTGCATTCAAGAAGACACTGTATGGTCTGTGTCCTTGTAGAGACCCACTTGAGAGGAACAACAAATTGGTTTAGGACTCATGGACTGTGGCCCACCCAGTAGCACAACTACCATGGGCATGTTCCAGATAGGCCATACTCTGAGGACTAAGTGTCCTGAGGACTTCATGCTATTATGGAGCAGAGCTCTGCTTTTTATACTCTCAGTCTTTACATCCTTCCTAATCGAAGTGTTGTGTGAAAACTCAGAGGAGGCTTCCTGTCCTCACTGGGCAGCATTATTAGCACCCACAATAATATTGATTGATCTTTCTTAAGCATTGCTGCTGGAACAGATTATTTACTCAATCGCCACCCTTGAAAACAATTTAGAGATGTAGATTTTCAGCAACGACCACAAACTTTTGAATTTGGAGACGCAGCTTATTAAGAAAGTGAGATTAAGCTGTTTTTGTCTGTCATCCTGCTGTACTAAAACATAGGAAACAATTTGAAGTTCAGAAAGGAACAGTAGTAAGACATTATTTAGGGATGTTCGTGGTCAGTGAACAAGAACAATGGCAGTCCTATCAACACTACCTGAAATGACTTTCTTTCTAACCCTGGTCTGATGATCAAGGTGGTGATTAATTTCTTGTACCCATTTTCCCTAAAAATTCCTGATATGATTTTGTAAAAAAATTGACGATTAGTAGATGTGTACCTTGAAGATTTAAAGTAGAAGTGAATGAATGATAGATTTTTATATAAAAGTTTGGAATGGTGATTCTTTTAAGTTTTATGTAAGATTGATTTTTAAGATAAATAATACAATAATTCGTCATCTCTTTATTAATCAAAAATTGCAGTCTGTAAATGAAAAAAAGGCTGAGAAAATTACTTCTGTAAATTTCTGGCTTTCGTCTGTCTTCTTAATCTGTAATATGTGGCTTGTTTATGAAAATATACAGCTTTATGGGAATGGTTTGTTTTTTCCTTCACTTGTAAATTGTTTTTCAAATAAAGCTATTTGGGAACATATATTTATAAAATAATCATTCATTAAAATTAAAATAGAACATAGTCACACTGTAATGTTTATGCTACTTGTAAATTTTTCCTGGGAGAAAAAAATATTTTTTTGAAGCTTGTAGTGCTTCATTCATGGATTCTCTCTCTCTCTCTCTCTCTCTCTCTCTCTCTCTCTCTCTTGCTCTGTGTGTGTGTGTTTCCTTTTCCTGTTTTTTATCCTTTTTGCCTTCTCTCCAGCCCCCAAAGACAGCCTGTAGATTCATGTAGGTCACATGAAATGTTTGCCACACTGAATGAAGGTTTACTCCCTCACAGAACAATCTGTTGAGTGATGAGTACCAAATTTATGCCTTCACCTCAGTTTACCTTAACCTTACAAGGTTCCTTAAAGAAAAAATTTGAAATTTCTAGGAAGAAGCCATACAACAACAGAAAAGTAATTGAAATACCTGATATCCTTAGTTTTATATAATTGCCAATCCTACATTTTGAATTGCTCAAAATATTCCATTGATGATAGGGTGACGAATGTGACTTCAGTATTGGCTCATGATAATTTTCACTGTACAATGTACATTAGGTACTTTATTGAAAACACTTTTTCAATACTGGAATCAATGCAATTAACCCTGCATAAAGCCAGTAATGACTTCTCAAAAACAGAAGGATGTGCAGAAATTCCTGAGAGACAATTGTGAATACTTTGTTTTTTACAGTGTTGTATCAGCTTCAAAATTTAATTCAAATGAACCAAGAATAGTGACTAATACAGTTGTTTTCCATTTGAGATCAAGGCTTCAATTTAGGGCACACATCTGTCAGGTGAGAAAAAGAGGGAGATATTTTTAAATACTATTGGATTTCCCTCATATTTACATTGTTAAGATTTTATATTGCTGAGATGGTACGCAAAAGTCCTTACCATTTGTTTTAGTTTCAAGTCACTTAACAGGAACTGACTTACCTGTTTCATAGACATTTTTAATATTTTCTGTGTGAATTCAAAAATGGCTGAGTCAACTTCACATACTCTACCTGCCTTTCTTCAGTGATATTTGTTCCAGTTGCTGGATTTTATGGAAGAAATGTCAGAAAAGACAGTCACTATAATCACACCCTATAGTTTGCGTTCATAAACTTTTATCATCAGTTGGTAAATCCTGCTAACTTCACCACACTCTCCTTGCCAGAATGGTGATACCAGGCAGGGAAACATTCTGAAAGCAGCTCAGATATTTTTACTGGGGATAAGATAAGTTTTCATCCAATTATATCTAAGAAAATGATTTAAAATCAGGAATATTAAAATTAGCATTGAATTATTATTAAAATTATTATTGTACAAAATTCAACTTGAATTTGACACAATCATGATTATACTTGAAATGTGTTAGTAAACAAATTCCTGTCCATTATCTCATGAAACTAAATATGGGGACACAGCTATGTTGCATTTAACAAACAAAATAAACAATGTTATCTCCCATATGAGATTTACATACCCAGAGCTCCTCTCAGCTTCTGGACTATATTCCTATGACTAAGAGCCTGGATTTCAAATAGGATGGTAGTGTTTGAGACAAAATGTATATAAAATTTATTTATTTATGCATATAAAATTTATTTGTCCCTGGTAGTGAATAAATTTTTCTTCATAACAATATGATGGAGAGGTTCTTATTTATTTGTTTGTTACTTATTGTTTAGTTTTGAAACTTTAGCATAGTTATTCCGCTTTGAAACTTCTCTTGCACCCGTAAAAGTCAGAGTTTGCTCATCCACACTCTCTGTCAAATTCATGGCATATTTTTTCACTGATTATCCTCAAATGTTTATATTTATCATATTATTACAATAGATTTTGTTGCATTATACAAATTACGTATTATTTTATGTAAAATAATAATTCAAGAAATATGAAATATATATTCATAAATATAACTCTATTAGTTCTTAAAATGTAACTTAGTTATATCTCTTATTTATTTTTAATTATATTGTATTTTAAACAACATTGTAAATTCTTTCATAATAATCCCATAATTGCCAGCTTACTATAACATATCCTATCATTTCTGCATTAAATTGTTGAGTGAGGGAAACATTTTCTAACTTGTATCTTGAAACCTCAAGTTTATATATGTATTTGGACTATTTTGGAAAATCTGTATTTAAATATTTGTCTGACTAATGTTTGCTTCCAAAAGCAAGAATCATTCATAGGTTTATGTTCCTACCATACTGGGGGAGAAAAAAATAAGAGGGATTTTACTCTGTCTTCTGCCTCACTCAGAATCTGGATAAAATTAGATCTTTGGAAAATAGTGAGCTGTATCACACAATTTTCATATCTAATGGATGGAATCAGTCCTAATGGCTTGGGGAACATTTTCTTAGGAAGTAATACCCTGTAAAATTAGACACTATGGACTATTTATCCACATAGTGTTGATAAAGATCAAATCCCTTACAGAATATGTGAATAATGCAGTCTGTCCTGAACCAGTGATACTCACATGTCACTAAGCAAGCCTTCCACTCAAGTTTATCAGCCCAAACTGTGTGTAGCTGGAATTTCCCATTTTTCCTAATCAGTACATATTCAACTATAAACATTTCTAATTTCACATTTATCATCACATATCTATTTGTATCCCAAACACCACTTATTGCTGAAAGTGAGATACAATCCTGGCCTTGATACAGTCTTCTGGGATACCACTTTTGTTTGCAAATATCTTCATTAATCATCTTTTCAGTCTATAATTTCTGTCAGGATGGATGGACTTCCTATGCGCATCAAGATTTATGGATGGTAATGTGGGTCAGACCCTTAAATGACAGGATTACCCAAGTGAAGCAAGTGACTTTATTGATCAATACTATGTATCCCGTATAAGGATGGTTTGTAAGAGGAGGAGCATTCTTCCTAGTCAGATTATAAATGTTACTTTTGTCATATTTATTAATGGCCCATTCTGCTACTTTGTAACTGCCCATTCTGCTGCTCTGGTCCCCAGGTCAGGGTCTAGCAAGAGAGAGAGAATGGGGACAGAGGGGCAAAAGAGGCCAAAAAAAGAATACAAGACAGAGTCTGGTCAAGTCTCTTTTGTTGAAAGGAAATCCTGGGTATTTATACCCTTTACCATGTGACTTGCCCTCGTGGACAACCTCAACTGAAGGTACTATATCACGTGCCTTGTAGCAATGGATACCATGTGCACCTTGCAGCTGGGGGCACTAAACAGTGTAACAAGATGTTTATCAGAGTGTGCTCAGCTGTAGTGGGCTGTTGAAAACAAGTCTCTTGTCAGAGTATATGGCTCCAGACGGCTGTAAAGATAATAGCCGCTTTCAGCTAAGAGTCGGCTCCCAACAGATATCAGATTTTCTTTTACTCACTTTCACATCTATTAATATTTTACTTTTAGCAAATATACATTTTATTATTTGATATATTTTTACTGCATTGGTATTTTTACAATTTTAATAAAAAGAAAGCTTAAAACATCAAGATGAGAACACTCAGCTTTAATATATTTAGATGCAGTCACTCTAAAATCCAGCTTTCCTCAAATTACTATTACATTCATATCATCTCATTTCCAAACACAGACTGTACAACTTGATTCCCATGTCAACACATTGTTTCTTCTCTGCAAAAAAACGTTATTTTACCTCACATAGAGCATCATGAACATGACTCTGTAATTGTTAAAATATTTAACCTCAGGTACCAGCATCCTCACTTGAATATTTTTTGCCATTGTAATAACATATTTGCTGGCTAGATAGATGGTATTAAATTTCTCTGAAAACTCAAAGTTAATTTGAATTAAATTACTCAGTCAAGGCATATGAGTTTAAGTCCATAAACCCACAACTTTGTGCATAATCTCTGGCAATATTATTGCTGAAGAATATATCAAAGCTTTTGTGGGTACTACATGTACATAGTGCACCTTGCAGTAAAGCACTCACACACAGAGAACAACAAAATAAATTTACTGGAATTTTAAGGTAAATCAATGGTTAAAAAATTAAATTATAGATGTTCAAGTAAAGAAAAAGAAAGTATTTAATATTGTGATAAAAATTATATATAATGTGTTAACCGCACTATTTCTGTTTGCATCTTATAATTGCCTAACGAAAAATATGATTTAAAATGAAGTGTAAAAATGATTATAGGTTCCAGTTAGGAAGCTGCAACAACATAAAAAAGCAATCTTAAAAGAATGCAATAAACATTAGCATAGTAAATACATTCAAAATAAATAAAAAGGAAGCAATTATATTTTGATGTCCAAAGTCCTTGTATGACAAGGCATTAGGATGAATTTTCCTCTTAGAAATCACTCACATCAGAAGACGAAAGAGTTAAAATAGTACAGGTTTTGTTGCTTTGTCCGTGATTTATACATTTTTCCTGTACTATTCCATTCAAAACCTGTAGTCACAGGTGCACACCCACACAGACAAACACATATACACAAATGTAGAAAATTAAACTTCAAAATGTAAGTCCGTGTTTTGGAGATATTACTGTATTATGATTAGTATCAAAATTATCTCATATATTGATGATATACAATAAATCTAAAGGAGATAAGAAATCTATTTTCAAATATAGTATATAGAAAGTGTTTGCCCTGCAGATATGAAATTGATTTTAACTTTCTATTATATTGATTAAGAGTCATCCCTGAATTTGTGTAGAATAGTGAAATATTTAAGGCAAATGTATATTGAATTTAAACTATGAAAATAAAGTTAATTATGCAAAAGTGAAAAAAGCATGGCATTAATAAGAGGTTTATTTTTAAACCCTTTACACATGTAAAATAAAATTAGGTAATATAAGAAGCTCAATGAGTTAATTATAAGTATAATAAACACAAATAACATTTTAAGACATGAGACCTATTCCAAGAGCAAAAACCAAATAGGAACCAATATATTCATAGAATTGCACTGATTGTCAGGTCAAACAATGATAAATGTACCAGAGCCAACTTTCATCTGAGAACCCATTCTTTACAGGTAAGGATTCCTCAGTGGCAGAAATCAAACAGGCTAGAGCACAGAGAAGTCGAAATACCATCTTCCAGAATCTTCTGGGTGGCAGTATTTGCAAATGTCTGGCATTGGTTTATTTTAACCCAGGGGATTAGAATTCAGTGGAGTGTAATATAAATGTTTCTGAATTATTGACATTCAGAAACAAATCAAGAAGCACAAGCTGGTTTGGTGAAATTGTACCCACAATTGAACATGTTCTTCATTAATTATTTCAAGAACATTAATGTTGACTGGAATTATTTTCAGGTTTATTTATGACCAAGGTCTAAGTGTTACATATTCATTCCCAGCTTACTATGAAAAACTGTATGACTAGGGGACACTGAGGTTATATTTCTAGTTCAATATAGGAATTTCTTGGTTCTTTAATGTATGAATTGCATATCAGTAACACAGTTTCTAGGTAAAAATAAGTCCCACATGTGAGTCTACATTCACTTTGCTCTGCTCACTAAATCTCACACATATGGAGACAATTTATTTAAATCTTACCACAGATCACTTATCCTACTTGGAAAATAAGTGATCCTAAGACGCATGATTTCCACTTGTTAAACTTCCATGTGTATGATCTTGTTTTCTTCTAATTACCATCCAATATATTGATCTCTCTCTCTGTCTCTCTCCCTCCCTCCCTCCCTCCCTCCCCCCCACCTCTCTGTCTTGTTCTGTGTGTGTATTTGTGTTCTATCTATACATAAGAATCAGGTTGTAGCTCTCTCAGCTTTATGCCTGCTTCGATGCTCCCTGCCATGATGTTAATGGACTAAACCTCGAAATTGTAAGCATATCTGCAACTATCCAATTATAAACTTTCTCTTAATAATTGCCTTGGACTTAGTGTCTGTTCACAAAAATACAACAGTGACTAACGAACCCAGTGAATGTCGATATATATTTAAGACAAGTTTGAAAATCTTATCACAATAAAATGATGCAAGTTTGTTGTTTCAAGTGTATTGTTTATGGAAGAATATTATATTTTTAAAATTTATATATATATATATATATATATATATATATATATATGTATATGTATATGTATATGTATATGTATATACTGTATCTTGATCATAGCTACCCTCACAGTCTCCCTCCAGATTACCCAGATTTCCTCCCAAATAATTTGTATCTTTCTCCCAACTTTATTGTAGTGAGAATTTCGATAATTTAGTTCCCTTAAAACCCACAGTCATATTAGAAGAATATATTTTCACTTTATTGCCAGGTATGAGGCTGCCACAGATTGTCTAGAGCAACTATGAGTTGTCCAATGACTAAGTGTGGTTTTAATTATACCAGCTGCAAATAGGTTCTGAAGTTGTGTGAAATTTGGAATTCTGGGACATTTTTAGAGAGTGTATAAATTCTAGGTTCTTGAGAAGTGGGGTTGGTTGTTGGTCAATCCTAGTTGTTCCTTGGCATTGAACATATCTTTATTAACCCACCAGAAGTGGTGAAAAACAATTTTTAGAAAATCTAGAAACCAATGTGGTTGACCATGCCATAATCAGGACTACAATCAGATGTCTGGAGATAGAGATCAACATCTGAATTCACTGCATAAAACCATCCCCTATTCTACCACACTTTTAGTCCTATATATGGTTCTGTCTCCATTATTAAGAAACTATCTGCAATAGTAAAAATTATATAATGTTATCAAGAATACTTACATTCACAGTGTAATGTCCATTTTTATTTGGCAACCTTGGATAAAGTATTATGTATCCTATCTTAGTGACATTAAAGTTCTGTAGTTAAATCTTTTTTATCGAAACTTACATTTATTACATAGGGTTATCTTTTTAGATCTAATATCATTTCCCAATCCTAAACAATTTAGGCTTTATTGTGAGACTATACCTAACTAGTCTTCAACCCCACTAGTGGCATGAAAGGCATTTAACTTTACCTAAGTGTGTAGGAAGTTCTGAGCAATAGCTTCTGAAACTAGAAATGACAGAGACAGCTGTGTGCCTGGACAATTGTCCAAGATTTCTCTGAGTCATAGGAGTAGGGCATAAGCATTTTTTTAATGAAACAGTAATGCTGAAGGTGTTGTCTGCCTTGTCCTTGAAAAGCTTGGTGGACGATTTTCATGCATCCCATTTTTATCAGTCTGGAGTGTATTTTATGTGGACTTGTGGCAAGGCAACTTCTGTTTGTTTTTGCTGTTGTTTGTTTCCTTCTTGTTTTTGTTGTTATTCTGTTTTATGTTTGGTTTTAAGTTTATTTGTTTCTTATTTTGTTTTGTTTGTTTTTTTTTCCTTTGGCCAGTGACCAGTTTGCCACATTTAAAGCAAACAGCATAAGGAGTTTTTTCAATGTTCATTAACTTCTTTGAAGCACAACTGATGTGCTGCCAAGAGCAGTCACATCATTGTCATGAAAATCTTTCTATTAATAATGCATCATTTTATTGTTTAGTCTAGATCTCTGAGTTTTTTAAGACATCTATCTATTTATACTGTATCTGAATTGATCATCTCTAGCTATCTAATATCTGCTTAATTTGAAAGCATCTAAAGAAGCTAAATGAAATTTATTTTTGTAATTAAATAAGCTAGTATTTAACTTGACCAACACGTTTGATTCATTACTACTATTTGGTTGGCTTTCTTTATTCTTCTTTCTTTGGAATTGAGTTCTTTTTTCTTGGAAAACCATTAAACTTTTTAAATTTTTAAAAATTTGTCATTTAATCTTTTTTACAGCCCAGATTTTATTTGGCTCCAGGTCCACCCTCTGAAGGTTCCACATCCCATACCTCCTCTCTCCATCTCCAAGAGGTTGTATCTACTCCACACAACCCACAACACCAGACCTTCCCATTCCCTGGAGCCCAAAGTCTCTTGAAGGTTAGGTGCATCTTCTTTGACTGAGTCCAGATCCAGTAGTACTCTGCTGTATATGTCTTGGGGGTCTCATATCAGCTAGTGTATGCTTCCTACATACACTATGAGTTGATGGCTCAGTGTCTGAGAGATCTCGGGGATCCAGTTTAGTTGAGACTGCTGGTCTTCATATAGGTTCGACCTCTGCCTCAGCTACTTCCAGCTTTTTCCTAACTCAGCCACAGGAGGCTTAACATCTTCTGTCCATTCACAGAGTGTGAATATCACCATCTGTCTCTCTCAAGTGTTTGTTGGGCCTCTCAGAGGGCCATCATGGTAGGCCCATGAATGCTTATTTGGGTCTGAGTTACCTCACTCAGGATATTTTTTAGTTCTATCCATTTGTCTGCAAGTCTCATGATGTCCTCATTCTTAATAGCAGGGCAGTATTCCATTGTGTAAATAAACTGCTGTTCATGTATCCAATTTTCTCTTGTGGGACATCTTGGGAGTTTCCAGCATCTGCCCTTCAAAAAATAAGGCTGTTATAACAAAGTGGAATATTTGGGCCTGTGGCATGGTGGGGAAATTTTTCAGTATATGTCCAAGAGCTGATTCTTCAAGTAGATCTTTTTCCAAATTTCTGAGGAAATTCCAGATTGATTTCCAGAGTGGTTGTAGTAGAATGCAATTTCACCATCAATGGAGGAGTGTTCCTCTTTTTCTACATACTTGCTGTCAACTGAGATTTTGATCTTAGCCATTCTGATTGATGTAAGGTAGAATCTCAGGGTCATTTTTGCTTTGCATTTCTCTGATCACTAAGGACTGTGAACATTTCTTTAAGTGCTTCTCAGCCATTTGAGATTCCTCTGTTTTGAATTCTGCTTAGTTCTATACCCCGTTTTTATTTCAGTTGTTTGGTTTCTTGTTGGTTAGCTTCTGGTGTATATATATGTATGGTTAGTGAAGATTTTTTTTTCCAAATCTGCATGTTGCTGATTTTTCCTACTGGCTATGTCTTTTGTCTTAAAGATGCTTTACATTTCATGAAAATGTCCCAGTTCTCAATTCATGATCTTAGAGCCTGAGCCATTGGAGTTCTGTTTAGGAAATTTCCCTTGTGCCAATGAGTTTGAGGCTCTTTCCTAATTTCCCTTCTATTAGATTCAGTGTATCTGGTTTTATGTTCAGGTCCTTGATCCACTTAGACTTGAGTTCTGTACAAGGTGACAAATATGTTTCTATTTTCATTCTTTTACATAAAGACTGCTATTTAGACCAGCACAATTTATTAATGATGATTTCTTTTTTCCATTGTATATTTTTTGCTTCTTTGTCAAAGATCAAATGTCCATAATTGTATGGTTATGTTTCTAGGTCTTGAATTTTATCCCACTGATCAACCTTTCTGCTTCTATACCAATAGCATCCTGTTTTTTATCACTATTCCTCTGTAGTATAGCTTGAGGTCAGCAATGGTGATTTCCCAGAAGTTCTTTTATTGATAGGAATTGGTTTGGCTATTCTGAGGTTTTTGTTTTCCTAGATGAATTTGAGAATTGCTCTTTCCATGTCTTTGAAGAATTTTGTTAGGATTTTGAGGAAGATTGCAGTGGATTTGTAAATTGCTTTTTCATAATGCCTATATTTACTACGTTAATTCTACCAATCCATGAACATGGGAGATCTCTCCATTTTCTGAGGTCTTCGTTGATTTCTTCCTTGGGAGACTTGAAGTTCTTGTCATACATATCTTTCACTTGTCTGGTAGTGTTACCCCAAGATATTTCATATAACTTGTGACTATTGTGAAGGATGTTGTTTCTCTAATTTCTTTCTTAGCCCATTTATCATTGGTATAAAGGAAGGCTACTAATTTATTTGAGTTAATATCCAATCACTTTGCTGAAGTTGTTTATCAGCTGTAGAAGTTCTTTGGTAGAAATTTTGGGGTTGATTATGTTTACTATCACTTCTGCAAATAGCAATGCCTTGACTTCTTTGTCAATTTTTATTCTTTTGATCTCCTTTCATCGTCTTATTGCTCTAGCTAAAACTTCAAGTACTATATTTAATAGATATAGTAAGAGTGGGCATTAGTGGGATTGCTTCAACTATTTAATTTGATATTGAATGTTGGTGTGATGTATATTGCTTTTAATATTTTTAGGTATAGCCCTAGATTCCTGATGTCTCCAATAATTTTAACATGAGGGTGGGTTGTATTTTGTCAAATTCTTTTTCAGCATCTAATGAGATAATATTGTGATTTATTTCTTTGAGTTTTTTTTTTTATATAGTGGATTACAGTAATGGATTTTCATTTATTGAATAAACCTTGCATCCCTGGGATGAAGCCTATCTTTCATGGTGGATGAAGCTTTTGGTGTGTTCTTGGACTCGGTTTAAGAAAATTTTATTGGGTATTTTTGCATTGATATTCATAAGTGAAATTGGTCTGAAGTTCTTTTTTATATTGGTCCTCGTGTGACTTAGGTGTCAAAGTTATTGTGGATTTCTACAGTGAGTTATTTAGTATTTCTTCTGTATCTATTTTATGGAATAGTTTGAGGAGTATTAATATTAACTCTTCTTTGAAGGCCTGGTAGAATTCTGCACTAAAGCCATCTGGTCCTTTGCTGGTGTGTGTGTGTGTGTGTGTGTGTGTGTGTTGGGAGGCTTTTATTGACTTTTTAAAAATTTTCTCAGTGTATATGGGCCTGTTTGAATAGTTTACCTGTTTACCTGATTTGATTTAAGTTTGGTATGTTATATCTCTCTAGAAAATCATCTACTTCATCTACATTTTCCAGTTTTCTTGAATATAGGCTTTTGTAGTAGGACTTGATGGGTTTTCTTTTTTCTTTTTGTTTTTTGGTTTGTTTGTTTTATTTTTTGTTGTTTGTTTTATTTTGTTGTTGCTGTTTATTTTTTAATTCCTATCATGGTGCTGGCATCTCCAAAACACTGCCTTCTTTCACTGTAACTATGCTTCACCTATAGACTCTCTTAGGCTCTCTTCATGATGTCAAGCTCAATTCTGCATGACTCCTTCAGTCCTGGGCCAGCAATTGCAACTGTGGCTGCACCTTCTTCAACAATGGCCTTCCTAGACCTCTCACAGTGCCAAGCCTCAGCTGCTCTTCAGGACCTTTTTATGCCTTCAAAACCAGCACAACCTGGATGACTCTAACACACTGCCAAGCCCACCCACTGCACAAGGTAAAACCCTGACTATTTCTGGAACACAGCCTATGTGTGCTCAGAAAACACTTCCAAGAAGATTTTGCCTCAGTTATGCTAGTCTCTTCTCAAGCACAGCTAATGTCTTAGCTCCAGCTAATCAGCTTCAATAGTCCCAGTAATGCAAAGGTTTTGCTTTAGTAGTTCTGGTATCTTGTTAATCACTGATTCTTCAGCCCCAGCTAACCAATATCAAAGAATCTTCACAATCAAAACTGCAAGGACCCTGATAAGAGTCTTTAATCTTCCCTCTGAAATTTCACAAGCCAGGCCTCCGTAAGTTTCACTGTTCTCAACATTATCTTCCAAGCTCCTATAGAATATCCCACAGAACTCTTAACACCAGATGGCTCTTCTAACCTAAAGTTCCAAAGTCCTTGCACAGTCCTCCACAAAACATGGTCAGGGGAATACCCAAGTGTGCTGGTACCAATTTGCCTTAGTCAGAGTTTCTATTCCTGTGCAAATACCATGACTAAGAACAAGTTCTGGAGAAAAGGTTTTATTCAGCTTAAATTCTCCACATTGCTGTTGGTCACCAAAGGAAGTCAGGACTGTAACTTAAGCAGGTCAGGAAGCAGGAGCTGATGTAGAAGCCATGGAGGGATGTCACTTACTGGCTTGCTTCCTCTGGCTTGCTCATGTTGCTTTCTTATAGAACCCTAGACTACCAGTTCAGGGATAATACCACCCACAAGGGACCTCCACTTGATCACTAATTGAGAAAATGTCTTACAGCTGTTTCTTATGGAGGAATTTTCTAAAATGAAGCTCCTTTCTCTGTGATAACTCCACCTTGTATCAACTTGACACAAAACAAGCTGGTACACATGGAGTTTTGTTTTTTATTTTTTTTTTTTGTTTTCTGTTAACATAAAAGTAATTGTATGGTAAATATTAGTTATAATTTTATAAGACTCCTTTAACAGATGTCATAATAAAACTGACTAATTGAGAGTGAAGACTAAAAAAAAATAAATAAATAATAATAAGTGCTAAGTTGAAGGCCATAGAAGAGAAATTAAAGGATTCTTTAAATAAGAATAAATAATTTTGCCGGGCAGTGGTGGCACACACCTTTAATCCCAGCACTTGGGCGGCAGAGGCAGGTGGATTTCTGAGTTCGAAGCCAGCCTCGTCTACAGAGTGAGTTCCTGGACAGCCAGGGCTACACAGAGAAATCCTGTCTTGAAAAACAAACAAACAGACAAACAAAAACGAATAAAGAATTTCCTAAGAATAAAATGTGGATCCTAAAATGACAGCAAAAGTTTTAATTCTAAACTTCTGGTTCTCATCTGTGCTTGGTAGCAGACCTCCTTCACTTACACCCAGAGGCTACTTGACCTCCAGGAGTTCTGACACACCCAAGATCACAGTATCACAGTATCACAGGATCACAGGATCACAGGATCACAGGATCACAGGATCACAGGATCACAGATACACCTGGACATCTAGGAGTTAGGACACAACCATGGCACTTACATTTGTAAAAGAAATGTTACTAAAGCTGAAAACACACACTGAAACTCATAAAATAATAGTGGGAGACTTCAATACCGTACTCTCACCAATGGACAGATCCTGGAAACAGAAACTAAATAGAAACACAGTGAACCTAACAGAAGATATGAACCAAATGGATTTCCCATGTATCTACAGAATATTTCACCTTAAAATGAAAGATTATACATTATTCTCAGCACATCCTGGTACGTTCTCCAAAAGAGACTATCTAATTAGACACAAAACAAGCCTTAACAGATACAAGAATATTGAATTAATCCCAGATATTTTCTAGGACCACCAAGGACTAAGGCTGATTTTAAATAACAACAAAAATAACAGGATTTTCACATACACAAGGAAGCATAACACCTCTCTATGCTACAATAACTTGGTAAGGGGAAAAATAAAGACATTAAAGACTTTTTAGAATTTAATTAAAATTAAGTCACAACATACCCAAACATATGTGACTCAATGAAATCAGTACAAAGAAAAAAAAAACTCATAGCTCTGAGCACCCCCATAAAGACATTGGAGAGATCATACACAAATAGCTTAACAGCACATCCAAAAGTGCATATGTACTCACTGATAAGTGGATATCTGATCAAAATCTCATAATACCCATGATACAGCCTACAAACCATATGGAGCTTAAGAAGAAGAAATACCAAAGTATAGATTCTTCAAGTCTACATAGAACAGTAAGCAAAATTATCACAGGAGGTAGACAAAACTAAAGATCTGGGAGGGAGAAAGAAAGGGAAAGAAAAAAATGGGAGCAGGATGATATTTTGGCAAGGACAGGAGAGTACAGAGGGATAAGAAATTGAATAGAAACATGTAGCATTAGAGAATTGGGAACTAGTGATAGCCAATAGAAAGTCTTAGACTCCAGGGAAGCAAGAGTCTCCCAGGGCACATGGGCAAACATTTTTTATGAAATACCCACAGAAAGGAGCTACAACATGTAGAGACCACTTCCATTAGATAGTCATGGCCCCCAGTTGAGTGATGGGGACAAACAAGCATCTCAAAAATTTTAAGACAGAAATATTTGTGTCCAAAATGTAAGACAGAGGCAAAAAAAATGGAACAGTGACTGAAGGAATGGCCTTCCAGTGATCACTCCACCTTGGGATCCATCCCAGCTGTAGACACCAAACCTCCCACCACTGCTGATGCCAACAAGCTCTTGCTGGTAGGAGCAGAGTATGGCTGTGCCCTGAGAAAGTGTACCAGCACCTGACCAAGACTGATTCAGATATTCAAAGCCAATTATTGCATTTATCTTAGAAACCACAATGGAAGAGCTAGGGAAAATACTGAAGGAGCTGGAGGGGATTGCAACCCATATGGAAAACAATATCAACTAACTGGACCAGCCAGTTCTCCCAGGGATTAAACCACCAACCAAAGAGTATACCTGGAAGGATCCATGGCTCCAGATACGAATACAGCAGAAAATAGCCTCATGTGACATCAATAGGAAGAGAGGCCCTTTGTCCATTGGGGGCTTGATTCCCCAGCATTGTGGGATGCTAGAGGACAGAGGCAGGAGTGGGTGAGTTGGTGAAGGTGTACCTTCATAGAGACAAAGGTCATGGGGGAGAGGGAGTATGGAATGAGTTTTTTTATCACTTGAAATGTAAACAAATGAAATGATTATTAAAAACACAAAAAAATTATTTCCAGTTTAAAATTAAAACAACCTTGGGAAATTAAAATGGCAATATATAGATATGTAATATACTGAGTTTAAAATCCAGATTTTCTTCAATATGGCCACGTTAGTGCAACTTCATATAAGTTATATGTTACATTTTATAGTGTTTAAAAATTTGAAATATGAATACCTGTTAACATATTATACTATTGACACATATACAGATTTTCAATGAACTCTCAATTTATATTGAGTTCTGAAAAGGCTGATTCTGAGATTGAATATTGCTTAAAGATGATAGATAACTTGCAATACCTTGTCTGTTTGAGACTTATGATGTTTCAGCATATGTATTCAATAAGATAGAACAGTTTTTTAGACATTATGGTATAAAACATGTTCTGGCCTCTCTCACAATCCTTGAGACAAGCAACTGTAGAGAGATCTAAGAAAACTTTAAAAGAAATGCTCACAAAACAAAATGGAGATATAAATAGCCCAAAGGAGAGATAAAATAATGCTTTATTAACTAAAACTTTTAAAATGTCAAAGGAACATATAGCATAGCTCTTGTGAAATACTGTATTTTAGATAGTGCTGATGCAGTAGATGAGCATATATAGGTTATAACTTCAGAATTGAAGGAATGAAATGTGCTACATTGGAGATGATTTATATTTGTTACACTGGAGGAAAACAACATGGATTCCTTTAAAATTAACAAAAATCAGATTAATCCAGGAACCAACTCTTGATGATTCTGACTGCATTTGTGTAAGAAAACCAGAAGATGAACAAAATGGGTAATATATTTTGCTGATCCCTATATATGGGAACAGCTTAGAGACTTTGCTGAGACAAGAAAATTTCTCCAAACAGGACTTGTGCTAAGCACAGTCAATAAATCTTGTTGGCTACATGATACTCAAGAGTTATCATGTCATCCTTTCAAATGGCATAGATACTAATTTATATTAGATATTTTTTATACAGTCCAAACTAACTTATAAGAGAATGACATGTATCAGGAGAGACCTTACTTAAATATTAACTGCTTTGTCTGACATGTGTGCTTACTGGCACACAGTCTTGGCCTCTGTGGGAAACTACTAACCAAGCTGAGAAGAAGTAGCTGTAGATCTCGAGGCCAGGTGGCCTCTGTGGGAAAATACTAGCTAATTAAGAACAAATAACTATAGATCTTATGACAGGTACCTAACAACCTGTTCTGCTCTGTTCCTTCTGCTGAACGTTTCACTCATCCAACATCCTTTTCTTGACAACACCTTCACTCCCTCCCTGAGAACACCTGCACTCCCCAGAAACAAAGCGACCCTACATCAACACCCTACCCCATATCCTGCTTCTATGTGTACATAACCTGTTATTAGAAAAAAAAATTTTACAGCTTGATCAAACCTTTTGATTTGGTTTCCTTTCTTGATGCCCCTTGTCCTTCTGTTCTCTCCTTCAGGTGGTCCCCCAGTCCCAGTTCACTGCTCCATGTGCTGGGGTAGACATGTGTCTTATCTGCTAGAAGCAGAGGATCATCATTATATGATTTTCCACACTATACCTTCTATAAATATGCTAATGAAAAAACATATACTATCTATGAAAATTTACATATTTATAGACAACAATGTACTGAAAGAGGCCCTGACAAGTTTCACTCTTGGAGACACTAAAAGGATGCTGAGATTCCCATATGTATTTATTCTGACTAACCTAACCTCTGATTCCCACATTAGCTGTTTATCAAAAGTTGCTTCCAGTACAGCTTCAAGCTCCTGACTTCTGTGGGTTTAGCCTCACAGCCTTTACCAATCAGGACTTCTTTTAGTCTCTGAATCTTATCAGCACACAGAAAGTGTACAACAAATGACTCTCTCTCTCTCTCTCTCTCTCTCTGTCTCTCCTCCCATCCTTATTTCATTCCTTCCTCCCATCCTTTCTTTTTAAATTTTTTTTTGAATCATTTTAAAAATCTAGTAATCCCACTCCCTTTCTGTAGTCCAAAATTTCCTCATCCCATTCCTCCTCCCTGGTCTCCAAGAGGATGTTCTCATACCTGAACACTTTCCCATACCTACCAGGCCTCTCAATTCGCTAGGGCCTCAAGCCTCTGAAAGACTAGGTGAGTCTTCTCTTATTGAGGCCAGAACGTGTAGGCCTATGCTGTATGGGTCCTGGGCCTGGGACCAGCTTGTGTATGCTTCCTGGTTAGTGGTTCATTGTCTGAGAGTTATCTAGGGTCCAGGTGTATTGAGACTGTTGATCTTCCTATGGAATCACCCCTTTCCTCAACTTCTTCCAGCCTTTCCCTAATTCAACCAGAGGGGTACTTGATTTCAGATCATCAGTTGGGTGTAAGTATCTGCTTCTGTCTCAGTCAGCTTCCTGTTGGGACCCTCATTGAGCAGTCTTGATAGGGTAGTGACTGTAAGAGCACCAAAGCATCAGTAATAGTGTCAATCCTTGGAGTCTCCCTTAGAGATGAGTCCCAATTTGGGCTTGTCCCTGGACTTCCTTCTACTCAATCTGTTCTGTATTTTTATCCCTTCAGTTCTTTTAGACAGGAACAATTTTCATTCAGAATTTTTGACTGAGGGATGGCAAACACATCCCTTCAGTTGATGACCTGTCTTTCTACTGGAGGTGGATCCTAAAAGTTTCCTCTCCTCACTGTTCAACATTTCATCTAAGGTCCCTCCCGTTGAGTCTTGAGAGTCTCTCATCTCCCATGTTTATTGTACATTCTAAAGAGTCCTTCCACCTCTCACCTCCTATAGCTGTATATACACATTCATTCTTCTGGACCTTGGTGCTTCACACCTGGTCACTTCACACTCACAGTACCTGATCATTTTCCTCTTTTGCCTTTCCCCTCTCCCTCCCCTCTGAAACTTAGTTCCCTTCCTCCATCTGCCCTTTACTTACTTCTCCCTCCCATGTGTGATTGAAGCATTATCACTTGGGCTCTTTGACTTGTTAGCCTTCTTGAGTTCTGAGGATTGTATTCTGGGTATTCTGTAGTTTTGTGTGATATTCAGTTATTAGTACATACCATGAATATATAAATACATATTACATACATACATTTTGAGTCTGAGATACCAGGCTGATATTTTCTAGGTCTATCCATTTGCTTTCAAATCTCATGATGTCTTGGTACTTAAGAGCTGTATAGTATGACAGTGTGAAAATGAATCACATTTTCTGTATCCATTCTTCTTTTAGGGACATCTGGGATGTTTCCAGCTTCAGGCTGTATCAAATAAGGCTTCTATGTTCATAGTGGAGCATGTCCCTTTGTTGTATTGTGGGAAATCTTTGGGTATATGCCCAGGAGTGGTATAGCTGTTTCTACATGTAGATCTATTTCCAATATTTTGAGAAACCTCCAGATTGATTTCCAGTGTGGTTGTTCAGTTTGCAATCCAACAGCATTGTAGGAGAGTTCTTTCCCAGCACTCTCACCAGCATGTTACAGCTAGATTTCTGAACAAAGGGAACTATGCATATTTTTGGGGGCACCAAAAAGAGAGCTACACTATACTCACACCCCAAAACCACCTGTTGCAGAAGTAAGCAAATTCAAGAGAACAATGCCTCATTTTCAAAGAAGGACAGGTGGTTTTTGGTCTTCTGTAGGATAAATTGTTAATGGTCTTGGTCAGGGATGAAACAATGTAAGGGAGGATATATTCAGGGATTTCTTTCTCTCTTCTCCTTTCATCTTTCCTCCTATTACTCCTATCTAAAGGAAGGGAGTAGAGGATTAGAGAAAAGGGCAGGTATATAACAATAGTACTTTAAAGCATAGATTATTGAAACTACTATTAGGCCAAAGAGCATCAGTAAGTTGAGTAATTTTGTTATAGACTTTGATATAGACTTTGTACATTGATACAAATTTAAGGTTATATTTTTGTGCACAATATATGGATTTATGCTTCAGTGTTTTTCTAAGGTATTGTGCTTACATAATTCTTAACAATAAAAGTTAAGTTCTAATCCATTTGAACACTTACTTAACCAGTCAGAATGGAGGTGGAATCTCGGGATTGTTTTGATTTGCATTAGCCTGATGACTAAAGATACTGAAAAATTCTTTAGGTGCTTCTTTGTCATTAGAGTGTCTTTAGTTGTAAATTCTTTGTTTAGCTCTCTACCCCATTTTTAATAGGGTCATTTGGTTGTCTGGAGTCTAATTTCTTGAGTTCTTCATATATATTGGATATCAGCCCTCTATCAGATGTAGGATTGGTAAAAATCTTTTCCCAATCTGTTGGTTGCCATTTTGTCCTATTGACAGTGTAAGTAAGTAAGAAGGAATTGAAGAAAATCGTCCAGTATCTAAAAATGGAATTATAATCATTAAAGAAAAAAAAAGCTTCTTTTTAAACTCCATATGGTTTTAGAGTTGTACTGTGGAGTATTCTGATCTTTTGGGCTAATCTCCACTTATTAGCGAGTACATACCATGAGTGTCCTTTTGCACTTGAGGCAAGGTAATGTTTGTTGTTGTTGTTTGATATGGTTGTTGTTTATTCATTTTGTTTGTTTTTTTCCTCCCTTATGTGGGTCTTTTGTTTGTTTGCTTGTTTGGCTTTTGTAGTTTTTGCCAAGTGGCTAGCTTGTCATATTTGAAGTAAACATTGTAAGGAGGTTCTTTAATATTCATCGACTTCTTTGAAGCAGAGTGATGATGCAGCCAAGGGCAGACATATCATTGTCATTAAAAGACTTTTATTAATAATACATCTTTATATTCCATAGTCTGTAAATCTGAGTGCTTGTTGAAGACAATCTATCTATAGTATATCTGAATTGCTCATTTCAAGCTATCTGATATCTTCTTTACTTTGAAAGCATCTAGAAAACCAAGTGAAGCTTATTTTTGTAATTAACTAAACTAAATAACATGATCAATAAGTTTGATTGACTAATTGACTACTAACTTGCATTCCTTATTTATCCTAAACAGTTTGTAAAGAAGCTTTCACAAGAACTGGAACTTAGCATATACTTTTTAAAAAGTTACATATGTGTAATACCTTTAAAAAGAATTGAAACAAGTAAACATAATATGTTGTAACAAAAACCCTTAAATTTGTATCAATATACAAAATCTATGACAAATAAAATATTTGGCTTATAGATGCTGTTTGGCTTAAATGTAGACTCAATAATATAACCTTTAACATATCATTCTTCTATCCTTGAATTTTTCTTTCATTCCCCCTTCCCTCTCATGTTAGATTGGAGAGAAAGGAGGAAAGAGGAAAGAAAAAAGGAGAGAGAGAAATCTCTGAATCAAACCTACCTTACTTGGTTTCCTCTATGACCAACACCTTTAACAATTTACCCACCAAAAGTCCAAAAGTCACCCACTATGCTTTTGGAGAATGTAGCATTGTTCTATTGAAATTACTTTCTGCTTCCAGGAGTGGGTGTGGCATGGGCATAGTTTTCTTTTGGGGGACCCAAAGAAAATTGGGATGTTGGTCAGTCTTAAGAAGTTGACCGCAACATTTGTTGTCCAGTCTCTATGTAGTAAGAAGGTTAAGAGATTAAAAGAAGTCCTGGTTGGAACAATCTCAGCAGCTGAAATCACTGGGATCAGCAATTTTAAAGCTGTACTGGATGCAAATTTTGATGAAACAACTAATGCAGGAGTTTGATTGGCTGAGTCAGAATAAATATATCTCAGCATCTCAGCATCCTTTTAGCATCCCTAAGGGTGAAACTTATCAGGGCCTCTTTAACTTCATTGGTATCTGCAAATGTGTAAGTATTCATGGGTAATATACTTTTCTGCATTAGCATATACATGGAATATGTGCTGTGCAAAATCAACTAATGATGATTCTCTACTCTCTCTTTGAGCAAGTAAGACATCTGTCTTCGTTTTATAAATTAATTTGGATCGTATGAACAAACTGTAATATAAATTTTTATCTATCCCATTTCAAAGTATGGCATGATAAGTCATAAGGTCTCTGTAGCCAAGATTTATTGGCTATGCTAAGCTGAAACACAAGATAGAGAAATTTTCATGTCTCAGAAAGTCTCAGAGCTGTTACCATGCAGAGAGGTCAGCGATATATGTTACCTGTTTGTTTCTGGTTGTTGTTGGTTTCTGGTTTTCTTACATGTCTGCAGTCAGGATCTTCAGAAGATCTTCCCAGGTTAAATCTGATTTTTATTAATTTTAAAGAAATCCATAGTATTTCTTCTCCAGTTGAACAAATAAAAACTTCTCCAATGTAACATTTTTTACTTCCTCAATTCTAAAGTTATCACCTATACAGACTAATCTACTTCATCAATCTTTTCTAAAATACAATATTTTACAACAGTGTGCTGTCTCATTGAAATTTAAAAGTTTTTAGTTAGTAAAGCATTATTTAATCTATCTATGGAGCTATTTGAATCCTCTTTTCTTTAATGAGCATTTCTTTCAAAGTTGTGTTAGATGTCTCTGCAATTGCTCATCACATAGCATTGTGAGATATGCCAGGAACATATTTTATACCGTAATGTCTAAAAAACTCTTTGATCTTATTGGATACATATCCTGGAGCATCATCAGCTTCAAACTGCAAACACATTTCCAAGACATCAGTCATCTCTAATAAATGTGAAATCACAAAAGCAGCCTTTTCAGAATTCAAGACAAAAGTTCATTTTAACACTGAATAGGATGATAATTTCTAGTTCCATTCATTTACCTAGGAACCTCTCGAATTCATTGTTTTTAATAGCTGAGTAATACTCCATTGTGTAAATATACCACATTTTTTTGAATCCATTCCTCAGTTGAAGGACATCTGGGTTCTTTCCAGCTCCTGGCTATTATAAATAAGGCTGCTATGAACATAGTTGAGCATATGTCCTTGTTATATGTTCGAGCATCTTCTGGGTATATACCTAGGAGTGGTATAGCTGGATCCTCAGGTAATGCTATGTCCAGTTTTCTGAGGAACCACCACACTGATTTCCAAAGTGGTTGCACCATCTTGCAGTCCCACCAACAATGGAGGAGTGTTCCTCTTTCTCCACACCCTCGCCAGCATCTACTATCACCTGAGTTCTTAATCTTAGCCATTCTGACTGGTGTGAGATGGAATCTCAGGGTTGTTTTGATTTGCATTTCCCTGATGACTAAGGACACTGAACATTTCTTTAGGTGCTTCTCGGCCATTCGAGTTTCTTCCATTGAAAATTCTTTGTTAAGCTCTATACCCCATTTTTTAATAGGGTAATTTGGTTGTCTGGAGTCTACTTTCTTGAGTTCTTTGTATATATTGGATATTAGCCCTCTATCAGATGTAGGATTGGTAAAGATCTTTTCCCAATTTGTTGGTTGTTGTTTTGTCCTATTGACAGTGTCCTTTGCCTTACAGAAACTTTGCAAATTTATGAAGTCCCATTTGTCAATTCTTGATCTTAGAGCATATGCCATTGGTGTTCTGTTCAGGAACTTTTCCCCTGTGCCCAAGTATTCGAGGGTCTTCCCCACCTTCTCTTCTATTAGTTTCAGTGTATCTGGTTTTATGTGGAGGTCCTTTATCCACTTAGACTTGAGCTTTGTACAAGGAGATAAGAATGGATCAATTTTCATTCTTCTACATGTTGTAAATGGATGGAACTAGAAATTATCATCCTGAGTGAAGTAAGCCAATCACAAAAGAACACACATGGTATTCACTCACTGATTATTGGATATTAGCCCAGAACCTTGAAATGCCCAAGATGCAACTCACAGGCCACATGAAGCTCATAAAAAAGGAAGACCAAGTGGGGGTGATTCAGTTCTTCTTAGAAGGAACAACAAAATACTCAAGGGAGCAAATATGTAGACAAAGTGAGGGACAGAAATTGGAGGAGGGGCCGTTTCAAGACCACTCCACCTGAGTATCCATCCCATGTGCAGTCACCAAAGGTAGATGCTGATGTGGAAGTCAGGAAGTGCATGCCGATAAGAGCCTGATATGGATGTCTCCTCATAGGCCTTCAAGAGTGTGACATATTCAGAGGCAGATGCTTACAACTAGCCATTGAACTGATCATGAGGTTCTCCATGGAGGAGTTAGAGTGAGGACTGAAGGAGCAGAAAGGGTTTGTGGCACCATGAGGAGAGCAACAATACCAACCAACCACAGCTCCCAGGGTCCTAACCACCAGGCAGGGAGCACTTATGGAGGGATCCAGGGCTTCAGCTGAATATGTAAGAGTGGAGGGCCCTGCTGGGCACAGGTGGAAGATGAGATCCTTGACCTCATAAAGGCTGGACACCCCAGGGGGTGGGAATTTTGAGGGTGGGGAAGTGGGAGTGGGGGGGTATGTGGGGGTTACATCCACGGGGAAGAAAGAGGAGGGGTAATGGGATGGGGGGTTCCCGGGTGGGTGGGGGATGGGGTAAGGGGATAACATATGAAATGTAAATAAAATATCTAATAAAAAATAACACTGAATAGGTAACAATAGAATAATCTATCAACATGTTTTAATATTTTAAAATTTCAAAATCTATAACATGAAACATTTGATTTTATGAAATTGCTTTAAGGTGACTTTATTAAACAGAATATACATTTTTATTCAGTATATTCCATCTCTATTGAGAATTCTAATTTCTAAAGCCAATTTGGGCTTTTCACCTCAAATTACATTTTTGGCTGTCCTTCTAGCTTGAACATTAGATTCTTTGAAGATTTTTTATTCTGATCCTCTATTTTCTGTTCTATGGTCTTCAATATAGCATTTAATTTTTTATACTTCCTTTCTCTAAGTCTGTTTATTCTGAGCTCTCTTAATAAAGGATATATAAAATTGTAATCATGGCTAAACATTGTTTTATGTTGACAATAAAAACAAAGCTAGGTGGGGTCCAAATGCCCTCCTTTACAATGCTTTACATTTTTCAATATGGAAAATATTTTCTTCTTTAAACTCTCTATCTCTCTCCTTAGATATTTTATTTTTCTTTAACTTTTCTTTCTTGGAGACTTCATTTTTTATATATAACTTCAATATTTCTTTCTTTATGTTATTGTTTATGATTTACTTATCTATTTATTTAATTTACATTTCAAATGTCCTGTCCAGTTCTCCTCTCCACCAAGCCCCCATTTTCTCCTCCCGCTTAACTCTAAGAGGTTGCTCCCCCACATACCCACTCACTTCTACCTCACCCCTCCAGCATTCCCCTTCCCTGGGCCAACCAGCCTCCACAGGACTAAGTGTCTCCCCTCCTGTTGATACTAGATGAGTCACACCTTTACTACATATGTAGCAGGAGCCATTGACCCACTCATGTCTACTCTGGTTGGTGGTTTACAACCTCATAGCTCTGTGGGGTCCTGTCCAGTTTTTTTGATATCATTTTTCATCATATGGGGTTGCAATCCCTTGAGCTCCTTCAGTCCTTCCCCTAACTCTTCCACTGTGGTCTTTAGCTCAGTCCAAGGATTAGCTGTGAGTATTTTCATCCATCTTAGTCAGGTGTTAGCATACCTCTCAGAGGACAGCCATATACTAGGCTCCTGTCCTGCAAGCAATTCTTGCCATCAGTAATAGTGTTAGGCTTTTGTGTCTACAGATGGTATGGATTCCAAGATGGGACAGTCTCTGGGCAGCCTTTGCTTCAGATTTTGCTCCAATTTTCCCTGTGTTTCCTTTAAACAGGGACAATTCAGGGTTAAAACTTTTTAGAGGTTTGTGGGCCCACCCATCTTACCACTGGGGGCCATATCTATCTTCTGGAGGTGGTCTCTTTAGGTTCTATTTTCCTGTTGTTGGGTACTTTGACTATTGTCATCTCCATTGTGTCTTGGGAACCTCTTGCATTCCTGTCCTCTAAGACTATCTTGTAGCCCTACCCTTCACTGCAACATATTTTTATTCAGTCTCCTGGCCCTTTGGAATTCTCTCCTGTCTCTTCCCATACCTAAACACGGCCTCTTCCACCCTCCCTTTCCCATTTCCCACCAAGGTCTCTTCTTCCTTCTGCCTCCTTTGATTATTTTGTTCCCCCTTCTAAGAGGGATTGAGCATCCACACTTTGGCATTCCTTCTTGTCAAGCTTCATATGGTCTGTGAGTTGTATCGTGGGTATTCTGAGCTTTTGGACTAATATCCACTTATCAATGATTACATACCACAAATGTCCTTTTGTGTCTAAGTTACCTCACTTAGGATGATATTTTCTATTTCCATCCATTTGATTAAAAAATTCATAAAGTTTCAGGTTTTAATAGCAGAGTAGTATTCCAATATGTAACTGTACCACATTTTATGTATCCATTCATCCATTGAGGAACAACAGGGTTGTTTGCAGATTCTGGGTATTATAGATAAGACTGCTACAAACATAGTCAAGTACATGTCCTTGTTATATGTTGGAACATCTTTTGGGTATATGCCCAGTAATGATACAGGTGGGTCTTCAAGTGGAACTATTTACAATTTTCTGAGGACCTACCAGATTGATTTTCAAAGTGGTTGTACTAGCTTGCAATCCCACCAGCAATGGAGGAGTGTTCCTCTTTCTCTACATACTTGCCAGAATTTGCTGTTGACTGAGTCTTTAATTGTAGCCATTCTGATTAGAGTAAGGTGACAATCTCAGGGTCATTTTGATTTGTGCTTCCCTAATGACTAAGGATGTTGAACATTTCTTTAGGTACTTCTCAGTCATTCACGATTCCTCAGGTGACAATTCTTTATTTAGCTATGTACCTGATTTTGTAATTGGTTTGTTTGTTTGTCTAAAGTCTAACTTCTTGAGTTCTTTGTATACTTTGGATATTAGCCCTCAATCAGATATGGGTTTGGTAAACATCTTTCCCAATCTGTAGTTTGGTATTTTGTCCTACTGCCAGTGTACTTTGCCTTACAAAACCTTTGCAGTTTCATGAGGTTCCATTTGTCAACTGTTGATCTTAGAGCCAGAACCATTGGTGTTCTGTTCAGGTAATTTTCCAATGTGCATATGTGTTTGAGTTCTCTCTTTCTCTTCTATTAGAGTCAGTGTATCTGGTTTTATGTGGAGGTCCTACATCCACTTGGAGTTGAGCTTTGCAAAAGGAGGTATAAAGGGATCAATTTGCATTGTTCTACATACAGACTGCCAGTTATGCTAGCACCATTTATTGAAGATGCTTTATTTTTGTCCACTGTATGATTTTGACTTCTTTGTCAAAGATCAAGATTGCATAGGTGTTTGGGTTTATTTCTGGATCAAATTTATTCCTTTGATCAGCCTGTCTTTCTCTATAATTCCTTTGATCAGCCTGTCTTTCTCTATACCAATACCATGAGGCTTATATCACTATTGCTCTATAGTACAGCTTGAGGTTAGGGATGATGATTCCCACAGAAGTTCTTTTATTGATGAGCATTTGTTTTGCTATTCTAGTTTTTTTTTTTTCATATGAAGTTAAGAATTGCTCTTTCCATATCTGTGAAGAATCGTGTTGGTATTTTGGTGAGGATTTCATTGAATCTGTAGATTGATTTTGTTAAGATGGCCATTTTTACTATGTTAATCCTACTGATCCATAAATCCATGAGATAAAAGACAAGGCTGTCCTATCTATCCAATATAGTGCTTGAAGTGCTAGCTAGAGAAATTACATAACATGAGGTGATCAAGGGGATTCAAACTGGAAAGAAAGAAGGCAACCTATCACTATTTGCAGATGACATGATGATCTTCTTATTACTGTTTCATGTTCAACTAACTCAAAGAATCACTGTTTGGAGCCTATGGGGAAAATATTGTTAATCTGAAAAAATAAACAAACAACAAATCAAACAAGCAAACTCTATTTTTAGAATTTGTTGCCTGGTCTCTGTTTGTATCTAGTCTAGGGGTTGAAAATCAAGTCCATGTGTTGTTGGGCGATTCGATATGTTCTTGGTCGAGTCTATGTGTTGTCTGTCAAGTCTAGGTGTTGTCCATTCTCTGTATGGTCAATCACTCAGGCTAGCTCTTCTGAAGTTGATTTGCATGTATATGTTGGGAAATCAGTAACTGAGACAGTCTGTGAGAGTTATCACCTGAGCTATTGTTTTTTTTGAAGACATTCATGTCTCAGTTGATGAAGTTTTCCCTGGTGGTAATTAATCCATATAAGTTTTGATTGGAAATATATTTTCTCATTCCTTGTAGATACATGACCATAACTATGTCTCCATCTTAAAACTGGTTTTCATTCTAGTGACGGCACATTTTTATAGTATATTGGTTGGCCTAGTTCCTTTGTTTTTGAGATAACCCAAAATCTCTCAGCTACTGCTGTTCCCTTTTCCTCAAATTTAGGGTTAACAAGCATTACTTAGTCTTTCCATTGGTCTTTTTACTCTTACCTTTTGTTTAATTAAGACCCGATGAACTTTGACTATTTGGTGTGATTATAGTGGATGGCTATTCTGACTTTTCTTCCATGAAATGCAGCAACTGTATCAAATATCATTTAAAAAATGTGAGAAGAATACAGGAAGCTGATCTAGCAATTTAGAATTCCCATTGAAAATATTGAGAATGTCTACAAAACAGGTAAGTCAGTTCTTGTAAAAGTGACGTGAAATTAAAGCAAATGATATTCATCTTTTCTGTCTCAGCAATATAAAATCTTGACATAAAAATATGAAGGAAATCAAGTCATATTTTCACCTGTATTCCTCTTTGTCTCACTTTACAGATGTGTACCCTAAATGGAAGCCTTGATCTTATCAGCAGAAACGTTGTAATTGTTAATATTATTAAATCACTGAAATTAAATTTTTAGGTTTATTCAAGATTGTAAACACAAAGTTTTCACAATTGTCACTCAGGAATTTCTGAACTCTCCACTGTTATTGAAAATTATTAACAGCATTATGTAGGATTAATTTCAGTGATTTCAATATAGCCATGTTGGTCATGGCTGCAATGAAGGAGAAGCCTTGAGGACACACATGGAACAGAGCAAACAAAGACAGCACAGATGGCAAGTAATGTGGCACTTTGTGGGTATCAGCAGCCTAGTTGTTTTAAAAAATTTCAGAACCTAGGAGTGGTATGGCTGCTTCCTCAGGTAGTATAATGTCGAATTTTCTGAGGTACTGCGAGATTGATTTCTAGTGTGATTGTACAAACTTGCAATCCCACCTGCAATGCAGGAGTGTTCTTCTTTCTCTACATCCGTGCCATCCACTTATCTCTAAATTTCTAACCCAGAATTACTCCTGTCTAAAGAAAATACAGGGACAAAGAATGGAGCACAGACTGAAGGAAAGGTGATCCAGATACTGTCTCATATTGGGATCCATCCTATATGCAGTCATCAAACACAGACATTATTTCTGATGCCAAGAAATGCATGCTGACAGGAGCCTAATACAACTGACTCAGAGTGTCTCTGCCAGACCCTTATCAATACAGACTTGCAAGCTGTCTACCAACCATCAGACTGAGCATAGCAAACCCAATGGAGGAATTAGGGGAAGGATTCAAGGACACATATGACATTTGCCACAACATAGAAAGAATAATATCAAATAACCAGACCTCCCTCCTTCACCCCCAGCCTGAGCTCCCAGAGACTAAACTAACAACCAAAGAATACAATGGAGGGACCCATGCCTCCAGCTGCATATGTAGCAGAAAATTACCTTATCTGGAATCAACAGAGGGGAGACCCTTGATTCTGTGGAAACTAGATGACCCAGCATAGGGGAATTCTATAGTTCTGAGGCAGGAGAGGATGTGTGGGTGAGCACATTCATAGGAACATAGTGTAGAGGGGATCGGATAGGGGGTTAGCACAGGGGAAAGAGGGAAGGCGAATAACATTTAAAATGTAAATAAATAAAATAATCAAGAAAAAAGAAAACTAAAAATACAAACAAATATGCCCATGGAGACTTGAGACATTCTAAAAATCTATAAAAGTATAAATAAAAAACAGTTCATAGCTTACCCAGATTAGTCTTGATGTATGTTAATAAAAATGCCATGTCTCTGTGTCCTTACTTCAAAGCTAAAATCAAGTAGGGCAGGTGTAGAAATGTCCTGCATTTACTTGGGGTCCAAAGTGATATAAGAGTTTGTACTTCATGCAAATAAATACTAGTGCAACTGACACACTCGACTTTGAGACAGAATTTAGTTAACATCCACACTTAGACAGAAATCTAACCTTAGAAGTAACCAGCCTGCAGGCTTAGAATTTTTAAAACCTACTTTTAATAAGAATTATCAAATGCTTGGACCCACATTCTAGCCACAAATGCAAAGGTTGGGGAGAAAAAGTGATAAATAGATAAGTGGATGAGGAGCTGCTTAGAAGTAGTTCTTTGGTGCAATTCCCAACTCCAATTTTTTTTCATCAGGATACCAGCAGTCCATTTTGGTAGTGTTAGAATATCAAAGATGAATCAAATCTGTGGCTAGATTTAGCAGAAACCACCAATCCTCTGCTGAATCTGCACAAGTCTGTGGCAGTGACCAGGATGAGCCAGGATACCAGGAGATTTTTTTTTTTTTTTTGCTGTGCCTCTCTCAAAGAAGTCAAGATAAGCTAAAATTAGGATGCAATACCAATGAATCATGGCAACGCTAGTTATGCAAGCTTGCAGTCATTGTCTGTTGAGTCCTTGTTATTCTACCTCCAAATATCACATGTCCCACATTGCATCTTGCCTCAGCACATCCCCGAGCCTGTCTTAGCAAACAACCAGCTAAGTGGGCTTCACCTGATATATCCATAAATTTACACACCATATTCATCCTTTTGTTTAAAAACTGTCTTTTTCTTTTACATTAAAAATTTACATATACTAATTATAAGAACCAAAAATTAGAACATTAGATCACATTTTAAATGAACAGCCTATAAACAATATTGTCTAACAAAACATCCTTAAAGTTCTGTTTGTATACAATAAATTTGACAAAACTGTCTTAAATTCAGGTCAGTAATTTATAATTCAAACAGGACAACATTAAATTTCTACTAATATATAATAAAAACAAAACAACCTTAAATTCCTATTCATATAAAATAATTTCAAAACATCTTTATTTTCTATTAATATACCTTAAAAATAAAACAATGTTATCCCATCTCAAGTTCTTCATTCCATACTGCCTTTACCTCTGAGAGGGTGCTCCCCCATCCACATATTCAAACTTCACCATGCAAACATGGCATTAGTAATTGTGTCAGAGTTTGGAGCCTATTCATAGCATGGAACTCAATTTGATACTATTCCTGGATGCCTTTCCTTCAGTCGATTTTCCATTCTTTTCTCTGCATTTTCTTTAGACAAGAAATTATTCTGGATCAAAAGTTTTGAAGATGGGTTAGTGACCCCATCCCTCCACTGGGGTCCTTTGTATCTACTGGAGGTAGTTCCTTCAGGTTCCCTTTCCCCACTGTTGGGCTTTTCGACTAAGGTCATTCCTACTTAGTCTTGGGAACATCTCACATCCAAAGCCTTTGGTACTACATAGAAGTTCCTCCTACCACAATCCCCCCAGAAGCTACATACTTTCTTTATCCTCCTGGCTCTCTGGCATTCTCATCTCCTCACCCCCCAATACCTGATTCTGTACTCTTTTCCCCTTGACTTTTTCTTGTCAAACCAGGCCCCTTCTAACCTCTGCCTTCCATGTTTATTTTGTTCCCCTTCTAAGTGGGATTGAAGTAGCAGCACTTGGGCCTTCCTTCCTTTTAAGTTTCATAAGATTTGTCGTCAAGACCTTATGATCTTCGATGTTCTGCAGTCTTCGGATAATATCCACTTATCAGTGTGTACAGTACATACTATGCATGTCTCTTTCTGTCTGGGTTACTTTGGCCAGGATGATAGTTTCTAGTTCTATCCATTTGCCTGCAAAATTCATGGTGCCCTTAGAGTATTGTCATCAGACATGTGATGATTTTATGTAGCCATGCCCTATGCTGTAAGGCAATTCTGAGCATTTCATTAAACTTTTAAAATAGATTATTTATTATAACTAGTTTTTTTAAATTTTTTTTGCTGTTCTTCATGTGCTATAATTTTTTTATTATTTATTGACTTTTAATAATCATTCCATTTGTTTACTTCTCAATTAATTTCCCGTTTCCCTGTTACCCTCTCCACCAACACCCATCCCATGATATCCAACTTGCTGCTTACTCTTCCACCAATCCTCCATCCCCCACTTGTTCTCCCCTCCCGTTTGCCTATATGAGGGTGCTCCCCCACCAAACCACACTCTCCTGGCCCACTGCTCTATCATTCCCATGTGCAGGGGCATCAGAGATCTCCAGGACAAAGCCTCCCCTCCCATTGCTGTCAGGCCAGGCCATACTCTGCTGCATATGTATCTTGAGCCAATGACAACTCCAGGTACACTCCTGGTTGGTCGTCTAGACTCTGGGAGAACTGGGTGATCAGGCCAGCCTACATTGTTCTTCCAGTGGACTTGTCATCCCCATCTGTTCCTCCAGTCCTTTAACCAGCTCCCCCACCAGGTTTCATGAGTTCAGTCTTGTGATTGGCTCTAAGCATTCCCATCTGGATTGGTCAGTTGCTGGCCAGACCTCCCAAGGACCCAACAAGCATAGTTCCTGTCAACAAGTGCCTCTTAACCACTAGAAGTATTGAGTTTGATGTGTATAGACATGATGAATCCCAAGGTAGTGCTATCACAGTTGTCCCTTCCTTCAGTATCTGTTCCATTTTTGTCCCTGTTTTTCCTTTGGATAGGAACATTGCTGGGTTAAAAATTTTGAGATGGGTGGGTTTCCCTATCTCTTGACCACTGTAACCCTATCTCCTGAAAGTATTCTCAACAGGTTCTATCTCCCCCTTCTCTGCACATTTCAGCTAAAGGCATCCCCATTGTATCTCAAGTGCCTAACATTTACCTGGTGTTTGGGACCCTCCAGTGGCTATTTCTAGTCCCTCATCCCCCCTGCTACATATTTTTGTTAATTTCCCTAAACATCTGTACCTCTCTTATATCTCCTCCAATTACTGCCCTCCTCATTTCCTCCTCCTCCTCCGCCACCCCCCCCCCCTCCGCCCACTCCACCCCCTCCCTCCACCTCACTCTCCCTCTCTCTCTCTCTCTCTCTCTCTCTCTCTCTCCTAAATTGTCTCTTCCTTCACCTCCCAAATTCATCCTGTTCCTTCTCTATTCAGGATTGAAGCATCCATATCCTGGTCTTCCTTCATCTTAAGCTTACTATGGTCTGTGGGCAATGTGAGCTTTTCTGCTAATATCCACTTATTAGTGAGTACATACCACCTGTGTTCTTTTGTGTCTGTGTTACCTGACTCAGGATGATATTTTATAGTTCCATCCTTTTCCCTACAAATTTCATGAAGTCATTGTTTTTAATAGCTGAATAGTATTCCATTGTATATGTGTTATATTTACTGTATCCATTCTTCTATTTGGGAAATCTGTGTTGTTTCTAGCTTCTTACTTTTATAAACAAGGCTGCTATGAACACAGTGGAACATGTGTCCTTGTTATATGTTGAAGCATCATTTGTGTATATTCCCAGAAGTGGTATAACTGGACTCTATGGTAGAACAATTTCCAATATTCTGAGGAATCACCAGATTGATTTCCAAAACAGTTTTACGAGCTTGCTGTCCCAACAGAAATTGAGGAGTGTTACTCATTCTCCACATCCTCACCAATATCTGGTGTTACCTGCATTTTTGATCTTAGCCATTCTGACTGGTGTGAAGTAGAATCTTAGGATCATTTTGATTTGTATTTCCCTGATGACTAAAGATGTAAAGAGTTCTTTAAGCACGTCTCAGCCATTTGACATTCCTCAGTTGAGAATTATCAATTTAGCTCTGCACTCTATTTTTTATACTGTTATTTGGTTCTCTGGAGTCTACCTTCTTGAGCTCTTTGTATATTTTGGATATTATCACTCTATCAAATGTACAGTTGGTAAATTTTTTCCCAATCTGTTGGTTGCTATTTGGTCCTATTGAGAGTGTCCTTTGCTTTTCAGAAGATTTTCAAATTTATGAGTCCCATTTATTGATTGTTGATCTTAAAGCATAAGCCATTGGTGTTCTGTTCAGGAAAATTTTTCCTGTGTCTGTGTATTCGTGGCTCTGTGCCACTTTCTCTTCCATTAGATTCAGTGTATCTTGTTTTATGTAGAGGACCTTGACCCACTTAAACTTGAGGTTTGTATAACCAGATAAGAATGAATGAATTTGTATTCTACATGCAGACAGCATGTTGAACCAGTACCATTTGTTGAAAATGCTGTTGTTTGTCCACTGGATGGTTTTAGCTTCTTTGTCAAATATCAAGTCCATAAGTGTCTGGGTTTGTTTCTGAAACTTCAATTCTATTCCATTGATCTACTAGCCTGTCTCTGTTCCAATACCATGCAGTTTTTATCACTATTCCTCTATAGTTTAACGTGAGGTCAGGTATGTTGATTTCCCCAGAAGTTATTCTATTGTTGAGGAATATTTTTTTTTAATCCTGGGTTTTTTGTGTTTCCAAATGAATTTGAGAATTTTTCTTTCTAATTCTATGAAGAATTGTGTTGGAATTTTGATGAGGATTGCATTGAACCTATAGATTGCTTTTGGTAAGATGATAATTTTTCCTATATTAATCCTGTCAATCCATGAGCATGGGAGATCTCTCTTCTGAGGTTTTCTTCAATTTCTTTCTTCAGGGATTTGCAGTTCTTGTCATATAGATCTTTTACTTCCTTGTTTAGAGTCACACCAAGATCTTTTATACTATTTGTGACTATTGTGAAGGGTGTTGTTTTTCTAATTTCTTTCTCTTTTTATCCTTTGACTAGATGACAACTACCAATTTGTTATAGGTAATTTTATACCCAGCAGCTTTGCTGAAGTTGTTTATCCTCTGTAGAAGCTCACTGGTAGAATTTCTGGGGTTGCTTAGGTATAGTATCCTATCATCTACAAATAGTGATGTATTTACTTTCTTCCTCTAAATTTGTATTCCTTTGATCTCCTTTTGTTTTCGAATTGCTCTGGCTAGAAATTCGAGTACTATATTGAATAAGTAGAGAGAGGGAGTAGGCAGCCTTGTCTTGCTCCTGATTTTAATGGGATTTCCATTTAGTTTGATGTTGTCTATTGGTTTGCTGTATATTTGCTTTATTATATTTAGGTATTCTTCTTGATTTCTTCATCTCTGTGGGATGCGTAAGGGTATTCTGGGTCACAGTTGGGCAGTTGCTTAGAACCCTGAGACTCTGTGTGAGAACCGGCAGGAGTTCGGCACCCCAAGAACCCTGGGTCCTGAAAAGCAGTCTAGTCTCCTTAAAACTCAGCCCCTCCCAAAGTGTACAGGGAGAGGGTGTGACTAAAGGCCTCAGGGCCTAGGGATATACATACTAATGAAGGCCAGAAGGTGGAGCAAATTAAGCATGCCTCCCCAGATCCTCCCACGATCCTCCCCAGATCTTCCCCTGATCCTCCCCAGATCCTACCCCTTTCTCCCTCCTTATATAACTCGGGACTGCCCTGAGTTTTATGGGGCATACTTCCAGATTCATCCACCATCCACCATGACAATAAACCCTTTTGGAACCAAGGACTTCCTCGTATTATTGGGGCCTGCCACCACCAAAGCCTCCAGGCCACTGGAACCATAGGCATTCCTCCTGCATGTGGGGCCACCAACGAAGCGACCTGTAATTTTTCCCCACACATCTCTCCAATACTTTTAACATGAATGTGTTTTATGTTTTTTCAAAGGCTTTTTCACCATCTAATGAGATTATTATGTGCGTTTTTTCTTTGTGTTTGTTTACGTAGCTGATTATATTGAAGGATTTTTCTATATTGAACAATCCCTGCATTATTACAATGACACCTACTTGATCATGGTGGATGATAGTTTTGATGTGTTCTTGGAACCGGTTTGTGAAAATTTTATTGAGTATTTTTGCATCAATATTCATAAGTTAAATTGGTCTGTAGTTTTCAGTGTTTGTTGGGTCCTTTTGTGGTTTAGGTATCAGTGTAACTGTGACTTCATAGAAAGAATTGGGTAGTGTTCCTTTTGTTTTATGATTTTTTTTTTGGAATCATTTGAGAAGTATTGATATTAGATCTTCTTTGAATGTCTGATAAAATTCTGCCTTAAAACCCTTTGGCCCTGGTCTCTTTTTTTGTGGGGAGCCATGTCAAGGCCTTACTCTTGGCTAACACTCATCATTGGCTCTTATATCTACCATTCGACTTTCTGCTTACCTTCCATGATTCACTTGTCAGTTCTCAGAACTTCAAACAAGCCCTCATAGCAACCCACCTTAGTAACCCTTCTTCAGGATATTTAGATTTAGCCAACATCCTGCTAGGTAGATGTCTTTAGAACCCTTGGTAATGGCAAGGCTTTCTGAGAACAACCTAGTTAGAGCCCACAGCTGCAGCTAGCTTCCCCCCCTGCAAAGCCCTCTTTCCTTTCCTACCCCTCCCCATATCCTGTTTTCAGAGTATATAACCTGTGTGAACAATAAAAATTTTGCCAGCTTGATCAGACTTCCTGACTTGCTATGCCTCCTTTTTTTCCTCTTCCATCTCAGTCTTCTCCACAAGGTCTAAGGGTCCCACTTGATTGTCCAGCTGGTACCCTATGTGGGACACTGAAACCCCTGGAGGGGACCACCACCCCACTTTTGAGTGGCAGCTGAGCTGGCATTCAGGGCTCTGGGAGTTCCCTGACACTGAGACAGGTATTTGGTGAGTAATCAGGTTGTGCATTATATAGACTTGGGTCAGAATATTTCTCAGCAAGATTTATTCATTTCAGGGCTTAAGGATTCCCTTGAGACCTGGGAAGCCAGGGTTGAAGAGAAAGACTTAAAGGGATTTTTTGATATTTTGATATTTGGATTTTTTGATATGTTTGTCCCTGGTTAACCCAAGAAGGAACTATTAATGAGAAGAAGTGGAAGAGAGTTGGTGATTGTTTACAAGATTATTATAAGATCTTTGGTCCAGAAAAGGTCCCTGTTACAGATTTTAGTTACTGGAATCTCATTCATGTCCT
The DNA here is from genome assembly GCF_004785775.1 of Grammomys surdaster. Taxonomy (NCBI): domain Eukaryota; kingdom Metazoa; phylum Chordata; class Mammalia; order Rodentia; family Muridae; genus Grammomys; species Grammomys surdaster. The sequence goes on along the minus strand of NW_021620660.1, from coordinate 56,483 downwards.
ATTAAAGATTCACAATAATTGGCCTGATGTTCCAAATGTCATTGAAGAGGGAGAGTGGGCCCTACTTCAGAATTCATGCCCTCTCTCTGAATCTCCTAGTTTGAGATCACCCTCTCAGAATTCCTGTCCCCAGAGTCCCCCGCTTGTAGAAATTTCTCAAAAGGCACCTTCAACTTTGCCTACTAAAACCATTAAAGCCACCCCTCTTTATCCTTCTTTGATTGGTCTTGAGGATGAAGGCGGAGAAGAACCCCTTGATCTGGTAGATGCAGCCACCCTTGACAAGGAGCCTGCTCGATATCACAATCCCGACTGGTCCTCCACTTAAGAAAACTGTGGCTCTTTCAACTTCCAAAAATCCCAAGGCACTCTCTAATCAATTTCTCGCCCATTTCCATCCCCCACCACCCTATCCATATTCTCTTCTTGATCAAGTTTTTCTAACAAACATCCCCCTCCTGCAGGCATACTCCAGGGCTACTTGAGTGTCCTGACAGATTTGGTCCATAATCACCAGGAACAACATTCACTTTTAAAAACTCTTCATGACCTGGATAAACAATTAGCAAATCTCTCCTTCCCTTCAGGCCAACATTCCTTTCAAAATGTGCCCCAGTTCCTTAAGAAGCAAACTAAAAAGGCCCCTCACACCACACTTGCTTTTCTGCTTTCACTTCAAAGCAGCACATCTGTTCCCCGAGACACAGGTGACAAGCCATCTTCTAGTGAGGCTTGCCCTTGTAATTCTAACCCTGATGTGACTATTAGTGAGGATGAGGATGACGGGGATTCTGTGGCTGCAGCTGCCCCCGAGAGGCCAACCCTAGACCAAGATACCCTTGTGTGTACTCCTCTTAATTAGTCAATTCTTGAAAAACTTAAATCAGCCACCTCTAAGTATAGTCCAACGGCCCCTTTTACCTTAGCCTTACTGGAAGCCTCTACTGAGGCTTGGTTAACTCCAGATGAATTTTTTCAGCTGGCTCATGGTGCACTAGAGGGAGGAGATTATGTATAATGGAAGGCTGAATTTCAAGAATCGGCTCGTAATCTGGCCCTTCGTAAGACCAAATACCTGATACCCGTGATTGGACAGCTGCCAAACTTATGGGGGACCACCTTACAACACATCCGATGCTTAGAGACGTTATACACCTGGTCTCTTGGCTCAGGTTCGCCAGGCAGCAGTGGGAGCTAGGAGGAAACTTCCACCTAAGAATACTGCTTCAGGAACATTGACTAAGATCAGACAGGGTCCTGTGGAACCTTATAGTAGTTTTGTTAGCCACTTGGAGGAGACAGCTCACCACTTCCTCAGGCTTCAGGAAGACAATAGCCCCTTTATTAAACAACTTGCCTTTGAAAATGCTAACCCAGCTTGTCAGGATGCCTTGAGACATCATCACAAGGGTACCCTTTCCAATTATGTCCATCTTTGTTCAGGGATAGGCTCCAGCCATATGATAAGACTGGCTATTGGGGCTGCCCTCCAGCGGTCAGTCATACAAGCACCCTAATAGGAGATGCTTCAACTGTGGCCAGCCTGGCCACTTTGCTCGGGAGTGTCCTCATCGCAGACTAGCTGTGACCCCTAGGCCCTTGCCATCTACCCCTCCATCTGTCACTCCTCTTACTAACCATCTACAGCCTGCTACCGTTTGTCCCAGGTGTAAGTGCAGGCGCCATTGGGGTAGTGAATGCCGTCCTCACAACAACATGCAGGGCAATCTACTTCTCTTTTGTGAGTGAGGCGGGAAACTTGATCAGGGGGCAGCCTCCGGCCCCCAAATCTCAGAAGAGCCACGAGTAAATTGGGTTCATCCTTGCCTCCACCCCCCACATACATTACAGCACATGGGGGACAGTGACCCTATTCTCCCCTGTCTATTCAAAATCCATATCAGACTTATGGCGAGCCACAAAAAATGGTCGCAGATTGGATCTCTGTTCCACCACTGATGCAAAATTAACCCCTGAGGAGGGTCCACATCTTCTATCCACAGGGATGTTCGGACCTCTCCTTATTGGTGTCTCTGGGCTAATTATTGGAAAGGCTTCGGCTGCTCGTAAAGGCATTCATGTTCACCCTGGGACTCTTGATCCTGATTTCTCTCTCGAATATAAACTGTTAGTGTCTGTCACTCAAACCCCAGTGTATATTCCTGCAGGTCAAGCCCTTGCATAAATTCTTCTGTTCCCTCAGAGCAAAAACCACACCCCCAAAGACAGCGCCCCTGAAGATTCTAAGAATAGAGAAGATTCTGCCTCACCAAAAACGAGATGTTTTGGGTCCAGCCAATATCCAGGGCTAAGCCCACGATGACATTCTATCTTAATGGCAAAGCCTTTACTGGACCTTTTGGACTCAGTGGCAGACACCACTGTAATATCAATGCAACATTCCTCCCACCCCCAGTTGGCCTCTGACTGCTTCCACCACACAGCTCAAGGGAATCGGACACTCTAGGGACCCCATGGTTAGTTCTCAGTCCATTCACAGGTCCAATGAGGAGGGACACTCTGGACTAGTTACACTCTTTGTTTTTCCTGACTTGCCTATTAATATTTGGGGTCGTGACATTTTGGATGGAATGGGAGTTGTCATGTTTAGTCTGAATGATACTATAAATTGTCTTATGATGAATCAGGGCTACACTTCAGGACATGGCTTGGGCAAACATTCTCTGGGGATATCCGCTTCTGTAGAGGTCTCCCCAAAAAACAGTCACTTTGGTCTGGGATATCCTTTTCTATAGGGGCTGTTGACATTCCTGCACCCCCATATGCAGACAAAATAAAAGGGAGGTCTTCCTCCCCCATCTGGGTTGATCAGTGGCCCCTTACCAAAGAGAAATTAGAGGCTGCCACGCTCTTAGTGCAGGAACAGCTGGTGGCAGGACACATTGTCCCTTCCAATTCAACTTGGAATACCCCTATCTTTGTCATCAAGAAAAAGTCAGGTAAATGCCGATTTCTGCAAGATCTTCGTGCTGTTAATAAAGCCATGGAGATTATGGGGACCCTGCAACCAGGCCTCCCAAATCCTTCAGCCATCCCCCAGGGTTTTCACAAAGTTATTATTGACCTTAAATATTGCTTTTTTAACATTCCTTTGCACACTGATGACTGTGCCCATTTTGCTTGCAGCCTACCATAGCCTAATTTTCAGGCCCCCACACTTCACTACTGTGTCCTTCTCCAGGGTATGGCCAATAGCCCCACATTGGTCCAAAAGTTTCTAGGAAAAATTATACAACCTGTCAGAGATGCTTGACCAGATGTATATATCCTTCATTTCATAGATGATATCCTTCTGGCAGCTGACTACCAAACTCATCTTTTAACTTGCTTCCAACAATTACAGTGTGCCCTTTCAACAGCAAATCTTAAGGTGGCCCCAGAAAAAAACAGCTTTCTGAATTCTTTAGTTATCTGGGATATGAGTTCCACTCTGGCTGGATATTCCTGCCTAGACTGGAGCTCCAAATCTCATCCCTCAAGACCTTACATGACTTCCAAAGGCTTCTAGGCAATCTTCAATTTTTACGTCCCTATCTTAAGATTTCCCTGATACAATGCTCCCTCTTTATGATCTACTTAAGGGAGATTCACATCCTTTATCCCCCCAAGTGATCATCCTCGAGGCACACTCCTCACTTTAAAAAATAGAAATGCCATAAATTCCCAGACGTCTGCCCAAATTCATAAAAATCCCCCCCTGTTTTTTTGGTTGTTGTTGTTTGTGCTACTCCTCACTCCCCTCTTGGAGTATTTTGGCAGAGCCCTGTTATCCTCTGCTCCAAAATAGGGTCCCTCCTTTTTTGGGTCTCCCTTCCCTCTTCCCCTGCCAAGGTTCTTGCTATTTATTCCTTCCTGGTCGCCCAGTTGGTCTCCAGGGGACGCAAACTCTCCTGCATGTATTTTGCTAAGGACCTTGATTCTGTCATTGTCCCTTTCACTGCTGAACAGGTTGACTGGCTTTTCCAGTCCTCAGACGCCTGGGGCATTGCTTTTGCTCAATTTTCAGGCACTATCGATAATCATTACCCCAAAGATCCCTTACTCCAGTTCTCTCGTATCCATCCCTTTGTTTTTCAAAAAAAAAAAAAAAAAAAAAAAAAAACATTAGAGCCACTAAAACAGGCGCAACTTGTCTTTACTGATGGTTCTCCCAATGGTGTTGGTGGCTATGTTGTAGATAATGACCCTCATACCTTCCAGACCCCTTATTTTTCTGACCAACTCGATGAGTTATATGCCACATTATAAGTTTTTCTTTCCTTTCCCCATAAGGCTTTCAACATTTACACAGATAGTTCTTACATTGCCCACTCCTTACCTCTCTTTGAGACTGTCCCCTATATTAAAGTTTCCTCAGGGGCTTCTCCCCTATTTCTACAAATACAGACCCTGATTCATTCTTGCACGCTCCCCTTCTTCGTTGGCCACATTTGAACTCATTCTGTCCTCCCTGGAACACTTTCTAAGGGAAATACCATTGCTGATATGGCTACCAAACACCCAGACACCATATTTACCTTGTCTCTCACCTTGATCCTATTGAGCTTGCAAGACAGGATCACTTCCTCCATAACATCAGTGCACATTCTCTTTGCCTACTCTTTAAGATCATCCATGAACAGACTTAAGCTATTGTTAAGACCTCCCAGGCTTGTATTCCTTTTCACCCAGTCACAAATTTCGGGGTTAATCCCAGAGGCCTGCTCCCAAATGACTTATGGCAGATGGATGTGACACATGTACCTAGTTTTGGTAAGCTCAAGTATGTTCATGTATCTATTGACACCTATAGTGGCTTCATTTATGCCTCACCCCTCACTGGAGAGGCTTCCAAGCATGCTATTTCTCATGTTATAAATTGTTTAGCAGTCATGGGTCAACCTAAGTTCATAAAAACAGGTAATGGCCCTGGCTACACAGGATCTAGCTCTAAAACCTTCTGTGCCACACTTGGCACTAAACACATCACTGGCATCCCCTAAAACCCACAAGGTCAAGGTATTGTGGGAAGAACCCATCAGACTCTTAAAGTTGCACTCACTAAGCTTGGCCATTCCTCCCCTCCCCTACTGTCTGCACTTACCCCTCATAATCGCCTCTCACACACCCTCTTCATCCTCAATTTTCTCATCCTTGACAGTGGGAGCCGCTCTGCAGATGATCGATTTTGGCATGCCAACACCAAGGAGAATCATGCCACGGTGATGTGGAAAGACCGACTTACCAATAAAGGGAATGGACCTGATCCTGTCCTCATTTGGACTGATGGCCCTAGATGGCTTCCAGAACATTTGGTTAAGCAAATTGATTTGCCCCCTCCCTTCACATAATAACAGGCCCTCAGGTTGCCTTGGGACACCTGTGTTGCCTTTTGACAGGTGTACCACCCCAGTCAAACTCCCCACCTGGCACTGTCCCTGGAGCATGTCGCAGGAGATCATTGAGCATTGTCTTTCCATTGTCTCCACCAAACACATAGATGGCATCCTCATATGCTATAATTGTGTGTTTGCTGTGCTGGGCGCCCACGAATTGTTGCAGGGTGGGAGGTGCTGCCAGCGATGCACTGTTTTGAAGGGTCCAAAGTTGAGCGTCAGGTACTCGACACTATCTGAGCAGCTGTGGTTAAAATCCACGCTCAGAGCCACCTTGAAGAGCACCCCTCCTGTCAAGGCCCCAGGCTCAATGGAGCCTCCAGACCCTCCAGAACCGGCCATCCCGGGTTCAATCTGTGATGAATAGGCTACCAGGTTGCAGAATTCATGGTCACTGCCTGGGTGGAGCAAAAGGACCACACTTCCCAGCCAGGAGCCTCAAGCCCCAGCTGAGGATGTTCTCCCTTGTGCTACTTCCACAGAAAACGCTCCCCCCCCAAGAATGATGATCCTGCCTTTGATGGTGATCGTGTTTCCAACCTGCTCACCCATCAAACTGACACCGTCATTGACTAACATCCATCACTCCTTCGCATCAAACTCCTCATAGAAATTCCACATAAAACTTCCTCTGTCGCCATAGGACCTAATCCAGTTTTGGTCCCTCACCAACCTCCCCTACCAAAAATCCGTCCTCCTCCTCCTGCTTCTCCTTCACAGGTTCTTGTAGTGCCAGAGTCGATTCCTTCATTAACACCCGCTTTTTGTTCTTCTTCATACCTTGTCTTTTCCCTGGTAGAATAGATGTTTGCTGCCATCAATGATTCTCACCAGAGCTCACACAAGAGTGTTGGCTTTGCTATCATTCTTCCCCTCCTTTCTATGAAGGAATTGCTTTCCCCCATAACTGGTACCTGCGTTACCACTCCGGGGAAAAAGCTGTCTCCTGCCTTTGCTTGCTTATGTAATGAGGCTCAAACCTCTTTTAACTTTACAGGCGACTTTACCTTATCCTTCTTGAGGATACATGTTTCCCCTGCTCCTCTGGACTCATACCATGCATACACCTTACCACCTTTAAGGTTTCAAAGGATTCTTGTACAGGTTTTTCTGCAGTTAGCCTATTACTCCTCAGATGACTTTTTCCACTTATGGAACCAAGAGTAGTGCCTTTCCTGGACCTCACCCTCAAGACAGACTAAGTTCTCCTCCAACAAAAGTGAGAGACCATCATTGCAGTGACTGTTGCAGTCATCTTAGGGCTGGAGGCGGTGGGGGCTGGGACTGTAATTTCTTCCCTTGTACTCTCCAACTGCTACTACTCTGAGCTTAGTGCCACCATTGATCAAAATGTTGGAGAGCTACAGCAGAGCATCAAAGCCCTTAGTGAGTCACCTTCCTCTTTAGCTGAAGTTGTCCTCCAGAATAGATGAGTCCTAGATCTCTTGCTCCTCCAACAGGAAGGACTCTTTATCATTTTAAAGGAAGAGTGCTGCTTCTTTGAAGATAAACCAGGGGTGGTAAAGAAGAATTGGTTCTCTACCTCTTCTTTGCTTTCTATCTTGCTCCCTTCTATCCTTGGACCTCTCATTGGCCTTCTTTGTTCGTTTCTCTTGTCCCCTGGGCCTTCTCTCACCTTACTACTCTCGTAAAGATCCAGGTAGATAACCTGGCGGCCAAGCCACACCAGGTCCATTACCTAAAATTGGACTCTGATGATGAACCCACTCCATAAGTTGTCAAGAACCAGCCTCAATGTGGTGCTTCAAAGTTCAACCCCCCCCCAAATTCCCTAGAACAGCTGTCTTTGTGGGATGTCCTAAAGGTGCCACTGATACCATTGATCCTCCTCTGTAAAGGGGGATGCTGGAGGTATGTTTTGTGTCTGAGAATAAGGTCATTTTTGGAGAGGTGTTGAGAAGAAGGTATACTCTTTTCATTTGTGGTGAACTATTCTGTGGGTACCTGTTAAATCCATTTGGCTCATAACTTCTTTTAGTTTCACTGTAACTCTGTTTAGTTTCTGTTTCCATGATTCATCCATTGGTGAGAGTGGAGTGTTGAAATCTCCCACAATTATCTTGTGAGGTTCAATGTTTTCATTGAGCTTTAGTAACATTTCTTTTAAAAATGCAGTTGCCCTTTCATTTGGGGCTTAGATGGCCAGAATTGAGAGTTCATTTTGGTGGATTTTTCCTTTGATGTGTAAGCAGTGTCTTTCCCCATCTTTTTTTTTTTTATAACTTTTGGTTAAAAGTCTATTTTGTTGGATATTAGAATGACTACTCCAGCCTGTTTCTTTGAATCATTTGCATGGAAAATTTTTTCTTATCCTTTTAGTTTGAGGCAATGACTGTCTTTGTCACTGAGGTGGGTTTCCTGTATGCAGCAAAATTCTGGGTCCTGTTTACATATTCAGTCTGTTAGTCTATGTCTTTTTATTGGGGAATTGAGTCCATTGATGTAGAGAGATATTTGGATCCAATGATTGTTGAATACTGTTATTTTAGTCAGTAGAGGTGGAATTATGTTTGTGTTTCTCTTCTTTTGGGTCTGTTGTGAAAAGACTTATATCTTGCTTTTTTTTCAGTAGTTTTGCTATTTGTGTTGGACTTTTCCTTCTGTTGCCCTCTGTAGGGCTGAATTAGTGGAAAGATTTTTTTTTTAATTTTGTTTTATCATGGAATATCTTGGTTTATCCATCTATGGTAAATTAAGAATTTTGTTGGTTATAGTAGCCTGGGATGGCAATTTTGTTCTCTTAGTGTCTGTATGACATCTACCCAGGAGCTTCTTGCATTTATGTTCTCTGTTGTGAAGTCTGGGATAATTTTGATAGGTATGTCTTTATATGTCTTGATATTTTTCCCTTATACTTTTCAGTATTCTTTATTTGTTCTTTGCTTTTAGTGTTTTAATTATTATGTGAGGAGAGGAATTTTTTTTTTGATCAATCTGTTTGGTGTTCTGTAAGCATCTTATATGCTTTTGGTCATTTCTTTCTTTAGGTTAGAAAAGTTTTCTTCTATAATTTTGTTGAAGATGTTTGCTGGCCCTTTGAGTTGGGACTCTTCATGTTCTTTTATGCCAGTCTTTTCATTGTGTCCTGGAGTTCTTGAATGTTTTGAGATAGGAGCTTTTTGCTTTTTGTGTTTTCCTTGACACTCGTGTCTGTGTTTTCTATTGTCTCTTCTATTTCTGAATTTCTCTATTCCATCTCTTATATTGTGTTGGTGATGGTTGCATCTGTGACTCCTGTTCTCTTTCCCAGGTTTTACATCTCCAGGCCTGTCTCCCTTCGACTTTTCTTTAATAATTCTATTTCCATTTTTAGATCCTGGGCAGATTTGTTTGATTCCTTCACCTGTTTGATTGTCTTCTCCTGTGTTTATTTAAAGGAGTTATTTATATTCTTCTTAAAATCCTCTATCATCTTCATGAAATGAGATGTTAGACCTCAGTCTTGCTTTACTGGTGCATTGGGGTATCCAGGACTTGCTGTGATGGGAGAACTGGTTTCTGATGTTGCCAAGTTAAATTGTTTTCTGTTGCTTATGTTCTTGACCTTGCCTCTTGCCATTTGGATATCTCAGGTGTTATCTGGCCTCCCTGTTTCTGACTGGAGCTTGTCCTTCTTGTGAGCCTGTGGTCCTGGAAGTGTTAGGGTAACTGAAATCGAGCTGCAACAGGGATGTAGGCAGTGTGGTTCTGGTCAGGTGCTGGCGTTCTGCTCGTGGCACAAGCTGGAATCGGAAGAAACTAGCATCTCTAGGAAGGCTGGGAATCTGCACCCTGGCTGCTGGGGTCCAGGTTCGCTGGGTAATGGGACAGGGTTTGGGATCTTAATTATAAATCTGGATGTATCAGAATACTTGGGGAGTTAGCCATAACTAGGGTGTATGCTGTGTGGGGTCTGGTCCAGTGCTGGGGCTCTCCATCCAACACAGTTGGGAACTGTAAAGAGATTTTTTCATACAATGTATTTGGATTAGAATTTCCCCTTCCCCAACTCCTCAGAGGTCCTCACCCACACAAATCGACACAAAATTTATGTTTCTATTTCATTAGAATAAAAATTAACATTGTTTTCTTTAATCCTTAGAATATGTTGATATGAATTATATTAAGGCTCACAGGATTTTGTTTGATTCTGAAATAATGGAAGTAAATTGACAGCAGCATTATCCTGATAACTTGAAAGTGGGGCAGATTGGGGTGGGTAGGGTGCCCGTGTGTCTCAGGAGGCCGACCCCACCCTTTCTCATGAGTACAAACTTTGTATCCATCCCAATGTTATTCACAGATAGGGTTAATAACACACACTGAGGCTCCCAGATGTTTTTGTGAGTGGTGGTAATTTAAAACCGTATTTTAACCTAGAAAGAACTACTGGCAAATAAATATCCCTGAGAGTGGGAGAATTGTCTTCCAGAGGGACAAGATTTCTCATGGTTTATCCTGTACTACATGGTCAGCTCTGAAATCATGTACATACAAACAATTCTAAACAATCTCAGCAGGATACTATAATGTATTTACATGTCCATATTTATTTATATATGTAGCAATAATAAAGGAAATACGTTAGGAGCTGAAAGGATTTGTGGCCCCGTGAGGAGTGCAACAATACCAACCAACCAGAGCTCCCAGGATCTAAACCACCAGCCTAGGAGCACTTAGGTAGAGATCCATGTCTCCAGCTGTATATGTAAGGGAGGATTGCCCTGTGAAGCATAGAAGGGAGAGTAGATCTTTGGTCCCATGAAGGCTGGATGTCCTGTGGGGGAATTCGAGGGTGGGGAGGTGGGAGTGGGGGTAGGTGGGGCATTTCCTCAGAGAAGCAGGAGGAAGGGCAATGGGATGGGGGTTCTTGGGTGGGGCAGGGAATGAAGTAATTTATAACATCTTAACTGTAAATAAAATATCCAATAAAAAATAATAAAAGGAAAGACTGTGACTACGAAAGGGAGTACAGTGATATGAGAGGGTTTGGAAATAGGAGAAGGTGTAGTCAATGATGTAGCTATATTAGAATACAGATTGTATATATATAAGTAAGTATTATATATATATTTCATTCTGTATTATATATTTTATATAGTATATTTACTAACTGTTCATTTATATAAAATATGTAGTATATTTAGGTATAGTTTGATATCTACATATATCAATATAAATATGATAAATGTATGTTACATGTGTGTAACATAGTATTATACTGTGGTGATTTGAATATTAATGACACCAATATTCTTATATATTTGAAGGCTTAGTCGTTAGAGAGAGACTCTATTTTAGAGGGATTATAAAGTTACCCTTGTTGAGAGAAAAATGTCTATGAGGGTATGCTTTGGGGTTTCAAACACTCAAGTAAGGTCTCCTGTTTTTTTTCCTATTGCATTCAGAGCAGGATTTAGAACCCTCAGCTCCTTCTCCATCACTCTACCTTTGAGTGTCTATGCTTCCAACCATACTGATTATGGACTAGACTTCTGAAAGTGTAAGCAAGTCTCAAATGCTTTCTTTGATAAGAGTTATCATGGCCAATTTATTGTGATGAGTATTCCAAGCTTATTTTTAGCCATTTTTTATGCCCACTGACTTTCTTAATCTTTGTTCTTTTACTGTGAAAAGACTTTATGACCAAGGCAACTATTATAAGAGGAAGTGATTAATTCAAGTTTTGTTTAGGATTTCTGAGGTTCAGTTCATTATCATTATGGCAGTGAGCATGGCAGCAGACAAAGAGCTGGAGCAGTATCTGAGAGCTACATCCTGATTCATTTGCAGCAATAGGGAGTGGGAGAATGGGCCTCAAAGGTATTGAGTAGAGTAAGATAATATTTTTCAAATGGAAGGTATTGTGAACCGAAATAATAGGTCTGGGGATCACTTATGTACCAAGTACAAAATGTTATCCTCTGGAAAATTTAAATAAATTATCTCCCCATTTGATTAGTGCTCAAAAGAAAATGAATACATATGTGTCGGTAGGACTCATTCTTAACTGGAATTGTTGCTATTGATATTCATTCTAAAGATTTTATGGCCACAAAAGTACTTTTTTGGACTGCAAAAATAATCTTAATGAGACCGATTAAGTTTTTCATAGTAAACTTGAAATAAACGTGTAGCAATTAGATCTTGAAAATATGTAAATAAGGAAATAGAACCAGTCAATATTGATGTTCTTGAGACTTTTCAGGTCACTGATGATCTTTTGTGGTTATAATGTCACCAAACCAGCTTGTCATCATTATGGGATTACTCAGTAGAGTGAAATGTTCCTGAATTTCTCATCTTGAATTTATTTCTGAATATCAACATACCAGGGACATTTATATTATACCTAAGTAATCTTAATCCTTTTTTTGTTAAAATAAAGCAATGCCAGACACATTCTAGTATATTACCCAGATTGCCAAGCTCTTCTGAAACAGAGAAAAAGTATCTAACAAGTTTACCACACATTGTGCCAACTGAAATGCTTTTTGAGCTTCTTCAGTTCATCATTTCGCCAACAGCTGACCAATTCTACTCGTCTGCTTCAGAAGAAAGAGAAGATTCTGGAAGATGAAGTTTCTTCCTCTCCTTGCTCTATCCAATTTGGTCTCTGCCACTGAGGTACCCTTTATGGGTACATGGATGGAATCTCAGGGAGTTTTGCAGGAAGAAAGGTAGCTATGGTGAATTATTCACAGTTTGACCTGACAACATGATTCTGTGAACATATTGGTTCTCTTTGGTTTTTGTACTCATAATATGTCCTGATGTGTGGTTACAAAAAAAGGATCTATTATTTTATTAATTATATTAAAATATAATTTTATATAAACATGAAATGTATTCAAAATCTAACCTTTTGTATAAAAACAATCAGTCATTTTTATTTTAAATCTTCAGTATGCACATCAACTGATCATCAGGGTTTTTTTTTTCTTAATCATATCAGGAAGCTGAGGGCAAAATGAATACAAGAAATAATCATCAACTTGATCACCAGCCCAGTACTAGCAAGAGAGTCAAGTTAGGTAGTATTGGTAGGCTTCCATTGTTCTTGTTCACTGACAACAAAAATCCCTAGCTCAACTATAAAGGTTCTTCCTTTCTGAACTTCAAATTATTTCCTAAGATTTTTTCAGTGGAACCATGTACAAAAAGAGATTACCCTAACTTAACTAACAACTAAAACTCAAATTCTTTCTAAAGTTGGTGGTCATTGTTAATAACCTAAATCTTTAAATTCTTTTCAAGGACATTGATTGAATCATAAATCTGTTCTAGCAGCAATGCTTAACAAAAATAAGCATTATTATTATTAGTGCTATTAATACTGCCCAGTGAGGAGTTGGAAGCCCCTCTGAGTTTTCACACAACACTTAGATTAGGAAGGATGTGAAGACTGAGAGTATAACAAGCAGAGCTATGCTCCATAATAGCATGAAGTCCTTAGGACTCTTAGCCCTCAGGGTACTCCCTATCTGGTGCATTCCCATGGTAGATATGCTTCTGGATGGGCCACAGTCATGAGTTCTAAAGCAGTTTGTTTTTCCTCTCCAGTGGGCTTCGACAAGGACACTGATCATACAGTGTCTCCTTGAACTCAAATTCTCATATTTGCCCATCTGGAGGAAGACTACGGGTATGATGGAGATGATAACTGAGGAGAGGAGAGAGATAGGACAACTGTAGAGAAGAGAGGAGAGAGAACACGATGGACCAGGGACAAGCTCAAATGGCAAGTAATGGAGTACTTCTATGGGTATTAGCAGTCTACTTGACTTAGAAAAATCAAAAACAGGCCAGATTAGGCTTGCAGAGTTTTAATAAAAAATACCAGGTTTCTGTGGCCTTTCTTGGGAGCTAAAATTGTTTAGGGCAAATATAGAAATGCCCTGCATTTACTTCGGATCAAAAGGGATGTAAGAGTTTTCTTCCCCTTACAGAAATACAACTGCATTTGGCCCACTGAATGTCAGGCTGAAACTGACACAGAATTCAAATATAGAAAGAAATCTAAACTTAGAAAGAAACAGACTTAAAGCATGAAAATCCCAGATTAAAGGCTTAAACAGGCACTCCTGGTGACAGAGCAGTTTTCTAGTTCTGTCCGTTTAGGATAATGATGCCAAGAATCCGGATGATTTAGCTGGTTTCTTAGTAAACACATGGGGCCCATAACTGGGATATCTGGGTGGCTTCAGCCCCTCCTAGCACTGGTGTTTTTCTCCATACATTGCTTGGTTCTGGAAAAGGATTAGAATAAATGCTAGTCTTGGGACTGGTGCTTCAGGGAGCTGGTTGTGGCCTCCACCTTCCAAAAAGTTCAGTTGTTTGTCCAACCTTCCCATGCCTGATGCAAGGCTGTGCTACTATCTATAGTGGGCCATACTGATCTGGCATAACTTAGGGACATCATAGTGTAGATTTGGCCTTTTAATACCAAGCAGGATGGGAATGCAATGCACAACACCATGCTCCAGAAAGGTGGATTATACCCTACCTGCAACAAACATTCTTGATGCAAGTTTTTGCCTTCTATTATGACCCTCCACTCTCCTATGAGGTCACCTAGTGTTGGGAGCCGATGTTGGGAGCCGCGGCGGGTGCTGGCAAAGTCCGCCATCGCTAGGTGGCGCTGTCAGCCATAATTCTTCCTAGTAAACAAGTAAATTGCACATGTGCCATGGTAAAAGCCCGCCAAAGTTAAAGCCCATCCCACGGCGTTTGGCGCGCAACGAGTAAGCAGCCAATCAGAGGTGAATACACCGCTCTAGGGTTTATAAACAGTGCCACCCCAGGTCTTCTTGGTCTTCTTCCACCATTTTGGTTTTTGGGAATAAACGTATTCTTACGGAAGGATTCTGGTGTGTGTATGTGTGTGTGTGTGTGTGTTCTTGCCGGCGAGACGACTACACGCACGCCGCACAACCTAGGGTCCCCAGCCTCATAAAGCTGATGGTAATACTTTAACAGCCAGCAACAGCTCAAAATGTGGCAGATCCAGCCCTTCTCTGTCAGTGGCCTGGAGTTAGTCACTGTAGAATGTTTGAGATGATCCCCAAAAGGGACACAGATAGACTCAGAAACAATCTGAGTAGAGGTGAACTTCTGATGTGGTAAAGTATTTGGAGTTATACTTAAATGTGAACAAAAATATGGAGCATGAGTATAAAACATCATAGATAGATATAAATAGTTTGAAACTGGTAAAATCAAGTTCTTAAATGTAAAAAAATTAAGAAAAGACCATGCAAGGACAGAAGAGTTTAGAAAAATTTAAATACAAAAAAATCATTAAGGTTAGAAAACAGTAACATAAATAAATTAATTAATTAATGCGTATAAATAATCTTGAAGAAGAAAAACATTTAAAAAATAAGAGTAAATGAAGAATAACAAAACAAAGCATACACAGTCACAGAAATATTGAGTTTAAATATAAAAAATTCTGGCCTAAAGAGTGAGTTCCAGGACAGCCAGGACTATACAGAGAAACCCTGTCTCAAAAAACCAGAATAAATAAATAAATAAATAAATAAATAAATAAATAAATAACTGTCTCCAAAGTAGGGGAAGGAAAAATATAGTTTCCACAGAAAGGAGAGAGTTTGAGAGATTAAAAACAAAATATTTTCCATATTACAAATTAGAAAACATTGTAAAAGAAGGCATTTGGTCCCCATCTAGTTTTGATATTATTGTCCATGTAAAATAATTTCATGTCCAGTAATGATTATAATTTTATGTATCTTTTTAAAGAGAAATTAGAATAAAACACACTAAGAGAAATAAAAAGCTAAAATATTAAATGCTGGTATAAAAGCCATTGGAGAGAAACTAAAGGATTCTTTAAGACAAAATAAAGAATCTTCAAAGAGTCCAATGTGGAACCTACAATGACAGCCAAAAATATTTCCATGTGAAAAAATTCTATAAAGAGTTGTGAAATTAGGATGGCAGTCCATCGAGATGCTATAAACAGATAAAAATACAGATTCTGTATAATAAATTTACAGATAGATTCCTTAAAACTGAGCAATATCCTAATTTCCTTTGAGCTCCCCAAAGAAAAATATTCCCACACCACCACACCCACACCCATTCCTGGACACAGGAAGCAGTTTCTAGAGAACTGTGTCTCATATCCAAAAGGATAGGTTTTTAGTTTTTGATCTTTTGGTGGCTGAATTGTTAATTGTCTTGGTCAGGGATGAAACTAGATAGAGGAGAATAACTTCAGGGATTTCATTCTCTCTTTGTTGCCTCTCTTCTTTCTCTCATATGTAATCTTTAGGGGAAAGGAGGAGAATGAAATGTAAAGTCAGAAATATAAGAATGATATGTTAAAGGTTAGATTATAGAATATACTTTTAGTACAAAGAGTAGCAGAATTTTTATTTTGTATGTACTTTGTATATTGATACAACTTGAAGGTCATATTTCATTACAATGTATTATGAGTTTATATTTCAACACTTTTCCCTAAGGTATTGGACCTATGTAATTCTGAAATATGTGTTAAATTCTAGCCTTTGAAAGATTCCTTAAAAATGCTTAAGGTAAATTAGAAATGTAAGTAGTAGTAATCAATCAAACTTATTGGTAATTTTGGATACTAAGTTATTTAAATATAAAAATAAGCTTCATTTAGCTTCCTTAGATGCATTAAATGGTAAGAAAATATTAGATAGCTAGAGATGAGCGAATCAGATACACTATAGACAGATAGTCTTTAAAAACTCAGATATCTATTGAGTAAGGAATAAAAAGATGCATTAGTAATAAAAGAGTTTTCAAGACAATGATGTGAATGCTCCTGGTAGCATCTATATTCTTCCTCAATGATGTTTGCTTCAAATGTGCAGAGAGAATGCCCTCTAAACAGAAAAATGGGATGCATGAAAGATCACTGTAAAGCTTTGCAAAAACAAGGCAGGTAGCTTAGTATTTCTGTTTCTAAAAAAAGAAATAAAAAGAATCTGTCATGTCCTTCTCCAGTGACTCAAAGTAATTTTGGACAATTGTCCAGGCAATCAGCTTTCTCTGTCATTTCTATAGTTTTGGAAGTTGCATGCACTGTGTATTCAGGTATTTATTTCTTTATACAGATATCTGTTTGTAGTTCTAACTATGGCTTCGGAAACAATGTTGGTTCATGTATTTTTTAAAAATTGTTTTCCACCACCTCTGATTGACTAATAAAAAATATGATCAGGCAACTTGGCAGATGAGTATAGGGTAAAAATTTTGATACTAGTCAGGGGGACCCAGAAGTAGAGAGGAGAGAGTAGATAAGGAACCACAAGGAGAAGATATGGAGAAACTGCATGGAAAGAACAGCTGATTTCACCATGAGGTTGCTATGAGTAAGCAGCCATAAGTACAATTATAGAACTGAGCTAGCCTGAGCAACACCAGATGACAAATATTGGGACACTTTCTGTGTATTACCTCCACAGTCAGGTTAGAATAACTCAGAACCTGTCCTACTTAGGCTTGCTGTCTTAATAGAAATCTCAGATATCTGGATCCTTATTTAGGATCCATTTATCTAAAATGGTCCAGAGTAGACAGAAAAATGCCCTCTGTCTGTGGCAGAAGGAAATCAGAAACCCTTTACCCTAAGAAAAACTATTACCCACATTCATGAAGACAACTTTCTTGTTTTAATGCTCATTTGTCTATACATCCATATGCTTGGTCACTAACAAGAGTTGCTTCTTGAGAGAGGTTGGCCTTGTGGTCACACATGTGACTTTGTTGGAGGAAATGTCACTGAGGGAGGGCTTTGAGGTTTTAAATGCTCAAGCATGGTCCAGTGTCTCTTCTTGTCGCGTGTTTATTGGGATTTGGAATTGAGGGCAAATATAGAAATGCCCTGCATTTACCTTGGATCAAGTGGATGTTAGAACTCCCTTCCCCTTATAGAAATTCAATTGCATTTGGCCCACTGAATGTCAGGCAGAAACTGACACAGAATCCAAACTTAGATAGAAATCTAAACTTAGAAAGAAACAGACTTAGAGCACGAAAATCCCAGATTAAAGGCATAAACAGTTATGCCTGAGAATAGAGCAGTTGTCTAGTTCTGTCCGTTTAGTATAATGATGCCAAGAAACAGGATGATTTAGGTGGATTGTTACAAAACCACACGTGGCCCGTAACTGGGATATCTGGGTGGCTTCAGTCCTTCCTAGCACTGGTGTTTTTCTCCATGCATTGCCTGGTTCTGGAAAAGGATTAGAATAAATGCTAGTCTTGGGACAGGTGCTTCAGGGATCTGGTTGTTAGCTCCACCTCCCCAAAAGTTCAGTTGTTTGTCCAACCTTCCCATGCCTGATACAAGGCTGTGCTACTACCTATAGTGGGCCATACTGAGACGGCATAACTTGGGGACATCACAGTGTAGATTTGGCCTTTTAATACCAAGCAGGATGAGAATTCAGTGTACAACACCATGGTTCAGAAAGCTGGATTATACCCTACCTGAAACAACCATGCTTGGTGCAAGTTTTTGCCCTCTAATATGACCCTCCACACTCCTCTGATGTAACATAGGGTCCCCAGCCTCAAAAAGCTGATGGTACTACCTTCACAGCCATCAAAATGCTCACAATGTGGCAGAAGCAGCACTACTCTGTGAGTGGCCTGGAGTTAGTCACTGTGAAACGTTTGAGCTGAAGCACAAAAGGGACACAGATAAACTCAGAAATAATCTGAGTACAATTGGACTTCAGATCTGGTAAAATATTTGGAATTATACTTAAATGTGAACAAAAATATGGAGCATGGGTATAAAACATCATAGACAGATATAAATAGTTTGAAACTGGAAAATCAAATTCTTAAGAGAAAAATAAAAAATAAAGAAAAAACCACGCAAGGACAGAAGAGTTTAGAAAAATTTAAATACAAAAAATACATTACTGTTAGAAAACAGTAACAATAATTAATTTAAAAATGCATATAAATAATTCTGAAGAAGAAAATGATTAGAAAAAAAGTGTTTTAAATTGTAAATAAAAAATAAAAAAAACAGAGAGTACACAGTCATAGAAATATTGAGTTTAAAGATAAAAAATTAAATTCTCCAAAGTAGGGGAAATAAAACTATAGTTTCTACAGAAAGGAGAGAGTTTGAGTGTTTAAAAACAAAAATATTTTCCAAATTACAAAATAGAAAATATTGTTAAAGAAGGTATTTGGACCCCATTTAGTTTTGATTTTACTGTCTACATAAAATAATTTCATGTCCTGTAATGATTATAATTTTATGTATCTTCTTTAAGAGAGATTAGAATAAAACATGCTAAGAGAAAGAAAAAGCTAAAATATTAAATGCTGATGTAAAAGCCATTGAAGAGAAACTAGAGGATTCTTTAACACAAAATAAAGAATCTTCAAAGAGTCCAATGAAGAACCTATGATGACAGCCAAAAATGATTCCATGTGAAAAAATATGTGAAAAGAGTAGAGAAATTAGGATAGCAGTGCATCAAGATGCTACAAACAGATAAAAAATACAGATTCTGTATAATAAAGTTACAGATAGATTCCTTAAAACTGAACAATATGCTAATTTCCTTTGTGTTCCCCAAAGAAGAATATTCCCAAACCACCACACCCACACCCATTCCTGGCCACAGGAAGCCGTTTCCAGGGAACTGTGTCTCATATCCAAAAGGATAGATTTTTAGTTTTTGATCTTTTGGTTGCTGAATTGTTAACTGTCTTGGTCAGGGATGAAACTAGTTAGAGAAGAATACCTTCAGGGATTTCATTTTCTTTTTGTTATCTCTCTTCTTTCTCTGATGTCTAATATTAGGGGAAGGAGGAGTTGAAAGGTAAAATCAGAAATATAAGAATGATATGTTAACGGTTAGATTATGGAATATACTTTAGGACAAAGAGTAGCAGAATTTTTATTTTGTATGCACTTTGTATACTGATACAACTTGAAGGTTATATTTTATTACAATTTATTATGAGTTTATGTTTCAACACTTTTTTCTAAGGTATTGGACCTATGTAATTCTGAAATATATGTTAAATTTTAACCTTTGAAAGATTCCTTAAAAATGTTTAAGATAAATTAGAAATGTAAGTAGTGGTAATCAATCAAATTTATTGGTATTGTTAGATACTAACTTATTTAAATATAAAATAAGCTTCATTTAGCTTCCTTAGAAGCTTTTAATGGTAACGGGATACTAGAGAGCTATAGATGAGTGAAACAGATACACTATAGGTAGATATTCTTTACAAACTCAGATATCTATTGACTAAGGAATAAAATGATGCATGATTAATAAAAAAGTTTTCAAGACAATGATGTGAATGCTCCTGGCAGCATCTATATTCTTCTTTAAAGAAGTTAATTAACGTAGAACCTCTATATGATGTTTGCTTCAAATGTGCATAGAGAATGCACTCTAAACAGAAAAATGGGATCCATGAAAGTTGACTGCAAAGCTCTGCGAAGACAAGGCAGTTAACTCAATAATCCTGTTTCTAAAATAGAAAAAAAGAATATGTCAGGTCATGTCTCTGTTATTTCTGTATTTTAGGATGTTGCTTGCACTGCACTTCCAGCACACTCAGGTAATATTTATTCCCTCTCATGCCTCTACTGAGGGTGAAGACAAGAGAAGTATAGACTCACTATTAAGCCTACATTGTTTAGGATTGAGAAAAAGGATTTCTTATCTGAAAAGATAACTCTAGTTTATCAATGCAAATTTTGAGAGAAAGAATTTAACTACAAAATTCGAATATCACCAAGAAAGGATAGATAGTACTTTCCCAAGATTGCCAAATAAAAATGGACTTTAGACTGTGAAAGTAATGTTCCTTGATAAGTGTTCATAATAGTTATTATTGGGTATAGTATATTAAAAATAAAGAAAGAACCTTTTATTAGACTAAAACTGTGATATGTTTGTGGATAGTTTGTGCACTGTGTATTCAGGTATTAATTTCTTTATACAGATATCTGTTTGCAGTTCTAACTATGGCATGATCAACAATGTTGGTCTCTGTAGAAAAAATGTTTTCTACAAATTCTGATTGGTTAATAAAAGATATAATCAGCCAGTTAGATTGACAAAAACATATAGAGTGGAACTTTTGGTAATAGTCAGGAGAACCCAGAAGTAAATAGGAGAGTAGATAAGGACCACAAGAAGAAAAAGGTGTAGAGAAACTGCATGGAAAGATACCTCATTTCACTATGAGTTTGTTATGAGTAAGCAGCCATAAGGACAGTTATAGAACTGAGTCAGCCTGAGCAACACCAGATGACAAATGATGGGACACTTTCTGTGTATTACCTCCACAGTCAGGTTAGAATACCTATGAACCTGTCCTACTTAGGCTTGCAGACTTAGTAAAAATACCCAAAACCTGTAACCATATTTAGGAGCTAAAATGGTCGAGAACAGTGAGAAAAATAGCCTCTATCTGTTGCTGAAGGGAAATTAGAAACCCTTTACCCAAAGAAAACCTATTACATATATTGATGAAAGCATCCTTCTTGATTAAATGC
>NW_021620660.1:34653-35137 GCF_004785775.1 Grammomys surdaster | reverse complement strand
TATCTATCAGTTTCTGCCAGTGATGTCTGATAAACTGAGGATGCAGGAGTCTTTCATTTCATGAAGAATAACTGTACAGGCAGCTACAATAGAGATCAGAAATGACTTAGAGATCTGATGAGGGTTTGGAGAAATGTCCCAGTCTATCAACTGCTTGTTATACAAGCAAGAGAACCTCAAATCAGAATCCCATCCACTGCACACCTCTCCACTCGCTGTCCCAGGCTGGTGTGATAGTGTACAGCTCTAATCCTAGTGCTAAAGAGGCAGAGACAGGAAACTTGGAGAGTATTCCTGGCCAACTAGTATTGCTAAATTTAATAAAAAAAAAATATGCGTGTTCAATGAGAAACTGTGTCTCAAAACGTAAAGTATTGATCAATTGAGAAAAACTCCTAACATTGGCCTCAAGGTACACATGAGTACACACACAGTTGCATATATATATATATATATATATATATATATATATATATATATATAT
>NW_021620660.1:0-34553 GCF_004785775.1 Grammomys surdaster | reverse complement strand
GAGAGAGATTAAAAGGTTACCCTTGTGGTAATACATGTGACTTTGTTGGAGGAAATGTCACTGAGTTTGGGATTTGAGCTTTCAAATGCTGAAGAAAGGTCCAGTGTCTTCTTGTCGCATGTTGATTGAGATTTAGAACTCTCAGCTATTTCCCTAACACTCAGCCTGCAAGAGTCCATTCCTCCTACCATACTGATTATAGACTAAACCTCTGAAACTTTTAACAATTCCCAATTACTGCTTTGTCTGAGAGTTGGCCTCTTCCTCTTGTCTCTTCACAGCAATAGAACATTTTGTTAGACATGTACCTTAAGTGTTTTCTCCTTGGAGTTAAAAAAAACTTTCAACACATTATTAACAATATTTTTCTAAATGATTCAAAAAATTAAAAACAAGGACAAAGAGAAGCAATAGGGTTGCTGCAATTTTTTGACATGTAGAAATTTTTAAGATGAATTAAACTAAATGAATACTCTAGAAAATTACAGAAGTTAAAAATGTTGATCATCAGTGAAAATATGTTTCAGATAGCAAGGTATTGACCACAAAGGATTTCCAGTTTCCTGAGACCTGTAGAGTTGGGATTCCTTAAATTGGTGAGTTCAGTTTGAAGAATCCTTCCTATTATACATAGAATGTCAGATTCAATATTCACCATGAAAGTCTGTGGCTGTGTTTGGAGTCCTCTCACCTAACCTTTCACCTATCCATTTTCTTTGTCTATACTTAAACTGAAAATCCTCCTGTGGAATAAACAAATCTGTTTTTCTTTTCTTCTTCTTCCTTCTTTGAGAAGGAGTATTAACATTTCAAACACAGTTCTACAGAATGCCCAATGCTAAGGACCAAAAAGAACTGCCCAACTACCAACTCCATCTCTCAAGAACTTAGAATTTATAAATCCCCTTAAAAAGTCCCAGAATTCCAAATGTCACACAACTGCAGAAACTATCTACAGCTGCCAAAATTAAGACCCCACTCAATCATGAGGCTAGTCACAGTTGTTGTAGACAATCTCTAGGAGCCCCCTGGCAATAAAGTGAATACACATTCTTATAATATTAATGTGGGATTTGAAAGAAACTAAATCAATAAAATTCTCACTACAATGATGATAAGTGTAAAATGGAAGATATTTGGAGGTAAATATGGGGAATCTGGACAGAAAGTATGAGAGTGTCTGTCAACAATATACACTTTATTTCTACATGAAAATTTTCAAAAATATATCACTCCTCCAACAAAATATACTCCAACAACAAATTAGCCAATTCCTCACTTTATTTTCACGAGATTTTCACACTTGTTTTTAACAATCTGTTGGAGTTCACGTGCTTTCTTACTGTTGTATTAAGTTCCATGCAGTAATTATAAGAGAAATTGTGTAATTGGAATATTGGAGGTTCACTTACAATTATAGAGGTTTAATCCATTGTCACCATGGCAGGGAGTATGGAAGCAGGCATAGAGATTGAGCAGTAGCTGAGAATAAGAAACTGACTCATATGCACAAAGACAAAGCACACCCATACATACACACACACACACACACACACCCACACACACACCCACACACACACACACACACACACATATATATATATATATATATATATATATATATATATATATATATAGAGAGAGAGAGAGAGAGAGAGAGAGAGAGAGAGAGAGAGAGAGAGACAGACAGACAGACAGAGAGAGACACAGAGAGACACAGAGAGACAGAGATGGAGGGAGAAAAGAAGAGAATGAGGGAGTGGGAGAGGGAGAGGGAAGGGAGAGGCAGAGGGAGAAGGAAAGGAAGAGGGAGAGGGAGAGATGAATATGGGGCCTGGCAAGGCTTTCACAGGTGGTGATTGGAAGATGACTGGATTAGACAAAATCATGCACATGGAACTTTCACAAGTGGAAATCATGGGTCTTAGGATCACTTAATTTCAAAGTAGCAGAAGTGATTCTTTGGAAAGATGTCCAAAGAAATAAATTGTCCCCAGATCTGCATGTTTTAGTGCTTAGGGAAAAATGAATATAGAATCACATGGAACATATTTTTACCTTGAAGATATGCTATTGATGTGCAATTTATACATTGTAGAACCACGAAATTACTATATTGAACCTGGAATGTAATCTCAGTTAGATCATTTATACAGCTTTCATACTTAGCTGGGACTGAATATGTAACACTTAGATGTTGAACATATATAAAGCGGAATATAATACCAACCTACATTAATGCTCTTGAAACATTTCACGAAGAACATTTTCAATTTGTACAATGTCAGAAATCAGTTGGCTCTTCTTGAATGTGTTTCTGAATGTCAACAAATCAGGAACATTTATATTATACTCCACTGAATTCTAATCCCATGGATTAAAATAAACCAGTACCAACACTTGCAAATACTGCCATGTAGTCTGCCAAATTGTTCTGAAAATTAAAAAAAAAAAGAATGAATTTTCAGGTTCATTACACATTGTTCAAACTGAAATGCTTTTTGAGTCTCTTTGGTAGAACATTTCAGCAGAAGTTGAAAACTCTACTCTTCCTGTTCAGAATAAAGATAAGATTCTGGAAGGTGATGTTTCCCCTGCTCTGTGGTTTAGCCTGTTTGGTTTTTGCATATGAGGAACCTGTTCTTGTAAAGAATGGGATCTCAGGAAGTATACAAGAGGAAACTTGGTTGTGGTGCATTTATCACATTTTTTCTTGACAATCAGTGTGATTCTGTTTATATATTGGTCCCTTTCTTGGTGTTTGAACTTGAAATATGTACCATGACTTCAAATGTGATTTGTGATGTTTATGGTTATGATTACCTCATTTGAGCTTCTAACATTGTGACATTTTATTTTACCTGAATAAACAGTATAAAAATGAACCTCTTATTAATGTTATGTTTTTTAGCTTTTGCATAATTAACTTTATTTTCAAGGTTGAATGTCAATATACATTTGCATTAAATATTACACTATTCTTCACAAAATCAGGGATCACTCATAGTTAATATAATAGAAGCTTCATATCAATTTTGTACGTGCAGGGAAAACACATTGTATATCTAATATTAGAGAATAAATTTTTTCTCTCTTTTAGAGTTATTGTGTACTATTGTGAACATATGAGATAATATTGATGTTAATTATAATGTAGTAATATCTCCAAAATAGGAACTAAGTTTTTGAAGTTTGAATTTTTATGTTTGTGTATGTGTGTTTTTATGTTTGAGAGTGTGCATGTGACTACAGGTTTTGAATTGAATGTTGCAGCAAAAATAAGATATCAGGGACAAAGAAACACAACATGTAATATTTTATCTCCTCTCCTGATGTGAATGATTTCTAAGAGGAAAATTCCTCCTAATGCCTTGCCATACTAGGCTTTTGACATCAAAATATAATTGGTTCCTTTTTATTTACTTTGCATATACTTTGCTAATTTTTATTTCATTTTTTAAGATTACTTCTTTATGTTGTTGTTGTTGCTGCTTCCTATAGGAAGCTGTTACCCAATTTTTAAGCTGGTATTTTTTTCTAATAATCCTTTATTGGAGCTATGATGAGAGTTAGTTTCTACAACAGTAGACCTGAAGTCATATACATCACCATGTTACTTGTATGACAAGGAATTTAAAGAATTCCAACATCATTGCTTAGTTAATTGATTAAGTAGTTAAGTAATTCATTATTGAGGAAAGCAGTGTCATGTGCAAATATCTTTTGGAGACCCTCAAGGAAAATTTACTATCTCCACTATAGGTGTGAAAAGGCAATTGATGTGCACACAAACATAAAGATGTGCTCAAAAATCTCTGGAGGTAGAAGGAGGAAGGGATCTGAGAGGAAGAGAGGAGGGGGAGTTTAATAGGGAGTCAGGATCAAGCATGGGAGGAGACACAGGAGAGATAGAGATGGTAATGGAATTGAATGGAGGTGTGTAGCTGTGTGTTATGGAAAACTGGTAGTAGCCTCTAGAATGTTCCAAATGCCAGGAACCCAAAAGGTTCTCATGACCCAGCAAGGATAACATTAGCCAAAATTTCCAACAAATTAGAGATAGAACCTATAGGGACATATCCAGTGAATAAGCATGGTCCCTAGATACTTATGAAACTCTGCATATTTGTGGAAAACAATAGACGTGAAAGAGGCCCTGACAAGATTCACCATTGGATATGCTAAAAGGATGCTGAGATGTTCACATATATTTATTTTGACTCACCCAACTTCTAACTCCTGCATTCACTGTTTGATCAAAATTGCATCTAGTATAGCTTCAAACCTGCTGACCCCTGTGGGTTCAGCCTCTCAGTGTGTTCAAATCAAGACTTCATTCAATATCTAAATCCTCTTAGCACACAAAGATTGGAAAACAAATCTTACAGCTAGCTTTCTTCTTTTCTCTCTCTCTCTCTCTCTTCTCTCTCTCTCTCTCTCTCTCTCTCTCTCTCTCTCTCTTTCTTCTTCCTTCCTTCCTTCCTTTCTTCCTGTTTTAATTTTCTTAAATCTTTTTTTACATTCAAGTCATTATAACCCTCTCTTTCTGCAGTCCAAAATTTCCTTATCCCATTCCTTTTCCCTTGTATCCAAGAGGATTTCCTCTTACCAAAAGACTCCCCCACAACCTACATTGTCTCCGTATTCCCTAGGGCTTTAAGTCTCTTAAAGGTTAAACAAGTCTTCTCTTATTGAGACCAGAACCTACAGGCCTCTGCTGTATATTTCCAGAGTCTCTGACCACTTAGTATATGCTGCCTGGTTATTGAATCATTGTCTGAGAGTTCTCTGGGTTCCATGTTTGTTGACACTTCAGGTCTTCCTATGAGATCACTCTTCTCAACTTCTTCCAGTCTTTCCCTATTTAAACAATACAGGTCCCCAGTTACAGACTACTGGTTGGGTTTAAGTATTTGCTTCTGTTTCAGTAGGCTGCTTGTTGGGCCTCTCACTGAGCATTCACGCTAGGCTCCTGTCTGAAAGAACATCACAATATCAGTAATAGTGTCAAGCCTTGGAGTTTTCCCTAGAGATGGGTTCCAGTTTGTTCTTGTCCCTGGATCTCCCTTCACTTAATCTCTTCTCCATTTTTGTCCCTGCAGTTCTTTTAGACAGGAATAATTTTGATGCAGAATTTTTGATTGTGGGATGGCTAATCCATCCCTCCACTTGATGATCTGTCTTTCTACTGGAGGTGGATCCTACAAGATCTCTCTTCTTGGTTCATTCAGTTCAGCATTTGATCTAAGGTCCCGTCCTTTGATTCTTGAGATTCTCTCATCTTCCAGGTCTATGGTGTATTCCATAAATCCCCCCACCAACCACCTCTTGTGGTTGTATATATCCTTTCGTTTTGCTGGACTTTGGGGCTTTACACCTGGTCCTCCCAATATATGATCCTGTTTCTCTTTTGCCTTGTTGCTCCTCCTCCCCTTTCCCACTTTGCTACCTCTCTTCATCTGCCCTCTGCTTACTTCTTCCTCCCAAGTGTGATTGAAGCATTCTCAATTGGGCCCTTTCGCTTGTTAACCTTCTTGAGTTCTGTGCCTTGTATTCTGTATGTTTTTGAGTAATATTCATTTGTTAGTTAGTACATACAATGTATGTCCTTTTGTGGCTGAGATACTTTACTCAGGGTGATATTTTCTAGTTCCATCCAATAGCTTGCAAAACTTATGTCTCCGTCCTTAATACCTGAATAGTATTGCAGTGAATACATGAACCACATATTCTGTATCCATTCTTTCCTGCAGGGACATCTGGGTATTTCCAACGTCGGGCTATTTCCAAATAAAGCTTCTATGAATATCGTGGAGCATGTCCTTTTGTGGCATGGGGAGGATATCATTTCAGTATTTGCCCAGGAGTTGTATAACTGCTTCTTCAGGTAGATCTATTTCCAATTTTCTGAGGAAATTCTAGGTTAATTTCTAGAGTGCTTGTACCAGATTGCAATACCACTAGCAGTGGGGGAGTGTTTCTTTTTTGGACATTCTTGCCTACATGTTACAGCTAGCTTTCTGAACACTGGGCAATACTCCTATTTTCTTTGGGCACCAAAAAGAGACCTACACCTCACCCTGACTCCCCCATCTACTTGTTGCAGAAGGAAGAAATTTCAGGAGAACAACTCCTCATTTCCAAAAAGTTTTTGGTCTTTTGATGAATGAATTATTAATGGCCTTGTTCAGGGATGAAATAAGGTAGGGAGATTATATTCAGGGATTTCTTTCCCTCTTCTTTCCTCTTTTACCCTGTTAAATTTCTAGGAAGGGATTTGGGGATGAAAGAAAAATGCAGGGATATAACAATAATACTGTAAGGCATAGATTATTGAATCTACTTTCAGGTCAAAGGGAATCAGTAAATGAATTGATTTTGTTTGGTATAGACTTTGTATATTGATAAAATGTAAGGTCATTGTTGCAATATATGCATTTATTTTTGAACATTTTCTAAGGTATAATACGTATGTATCTCTTAAAAATAAAGTTAAGTTCTAATGCTTTTAAACACTTATTTACAAGCAGTTTATCACAAATGAGAAATGCACATCAGTAACCAGTGAATCAAAGTTATTGGTCATGTTTGATACTTATACATTTAATTACAAAATAAGCTTAATTTCCCCTTTTTAAATGCTTTCACAGGTGAGTAGATATTAGATAGCTACAGATAAGCAAGTCAGATATACTATAGTTAAATTGCCATCAAAGACATCAAAGATCTATAGACTATGGAATAAAAGATGGATCATTAATAAAAGTCTTTTTTATGAAAAATGACATATCTGCTCCCAGAATCTTCTGCTTCATTCTATTTCTATTGTTCTACTCAGAGAAGATGATGTGCATTGAAGATCCTTATTTTTATGTTCATTTCAACTGTGACCAGCTAGACACTGTCTAGAAAACAACTAAACAACCAAACAACGAAACAAACAACACTTAAAAGTAAAACCAAAATCCAAAACAAAAACAAACCAGAAAAACATCACCAAACCACAATAACAAGAAAAACAAACAAAAGACGCCCTTTTCTCATGTACAGATAGAATGCTATCCAAACTAGAAAAATAAAATGCATGGAAGTTCACTGCCAAGCATTGTAAGGACAAGGTCCTCAACTCCTTCAATATTCTTGCTTCAGAAATGTCTGTCATGTTTTGGGCCAAAAGACAGGAGATAGTTGTTACCATGGTTCTAAGAAATTTTGGGTGATTGTCAAGGCAGTCAGCTGTCTCTGTCATTTCTGTAGTTTTGTAAGATGCTTGTTCTGTACTTCCTGCATAGTTAGGTAATATTTATTCCCTCTCAGGCCTCTAATGAGGTTGAAGACTAGATAGGTTAAGTCTCACTGTCAAGCTTAAGTTGTTTAGGATTGAAAAAAAAATGATTTTAGATCTAAAAAGACATTCATAGATTAGAAATTCAAGTTTTGCTAGAAAACTATTTAAGAACTCTAAACTCATCAAGTTAGTACCATTTCTGCCTGTTGAATAAAAATTGAGTGGACATTGTGAATGTAAATTTTACTTGATAAGTTTTCTTAATTGTTGTTATTGTTCATAGTTTATTAAAAATAGAGAAAGAGCCCTTAATTGGATTTAAAGAGCAAAAGGTTGGGAGATGTTTTTGTGCACCCTGTTTTCAGATGTTCAATTCTAATCCCAGATGTCTGGTTGTAGTACAGACTATTGCATAGTCAACTATGTCTGGTCTCTACATTATGTAAAACTTATTTTCTGTCACCTCTGACTGGTTAATGAAACCTATGATCGTCCAATTAGCTGAGAATAGGGCAGAACTTCTAATACCAGCCAGGGCATCCAAATAGATGGAAGAGAATAGAGAAGTACCACAAGGGGAATATTGAATAGAGAAACCACGTGGATAGGATAGTAGGATTTCACAATGAGGTTGTTATGATTGAGCAGACATGAGGACACACATGGACCAGAGAGAACTTCCACAAAATGACAAGTAAAGGGGCATTTTTCTGGGTATTACCTCTCTATTCATGTTTAAATAGATCTAATCCTTCCTAACCTAGGCTTGCAGTGTACTAAACTAAGAAACCTGCCTAGCTTCGAAGTGCAGTAAGTTAATAATAATGCCTGATTTCTGTGTCTTTTTTTTTCAGAAACTAAAATGGGCTTGAGCAGGCATTAATTGCCTGCTATTTATTTGGTTGTAAAAGAGAAAATAGAATACCCTCGCAAACTACAGTATTAAACATATTCATGTAAATAACATTCATGTGTTAATGCATTCACATACAGGCACATACATTTTGAATGCTTTGTCTCTATGGACAGTTGGTGCATGTAAAAAGTTTGAAGGTTGGTCATGTGGCAGTGTATGTAACCATGTTGGGTGAAGTGTCACTGGGCATGAGCTTTGAGGTTTCAAATGATCAAACCAAGTCCAGTGCCTCTTTCATTGCATGACGATTAAGATTTGGAACTCTCACTTCATTCCTGAGCACTATCTGTAATTTTCTATGCCAATCACCATGTTGATTATGGATTAAAACTCTAAAACTATAAGCAAGTCGTGATTAATGTTTTCCTTTATAAGACTTGTCATCTTCATGGTGTCTCTTTACACCAATAGAACACTTTGTTAAGACATATAACTTAAGTGTTTTTTTCTGTAAACTAAAAATAATTCTAAAAAACAAAAATTAGAAAACTCTTTGGAAGGTGTGGGTTTTTTGTTATGTCTTTTTGGTTTGTTTGTTTAGTTGGTTGGTTGGTTGGTTGGTTTTGTTCTTGTGGAAGTTGCCAAAGTGAATTAATCTTATATGGAGAATATAGAAAGTATAGAAATAAACAATGGATGGTTACTCTGCAAGTCAACGGTGAATGATTGTTTTGAGGTGACTCCTCGAAGAAAGTGGCTATCATCTTTGCAGCCATCACGAGCCATATACCCTGACAAGAGACTTATTTTCAACAGCCCTCAACAGCTGAGCACACTCTGATAAACATCTTGTTTTTCTCACATATCTTGTTCTGCCATTTAGTTCTGCCAGCAGCTTGGTGCATGTGGTCTCCATGCTTCTAGGCACACATGATCTCCACACTGCTAGCTAGTGGCACTTCGTATTCACATTGCAAGGCACATGACATAGTGCCTTGAGCTGTGCTTCTCCACGAGGGCAAGGCATATGGTAAAGGGTATAAATACCCAGGATTTCCTTTCAATAATAGAGAGACTTGAACAGACTCTCTGTTTTGTCTCCATTCTTCGCATCTCTCGCCTCTCAGTCCCCTTCTCTCTCTTGCTAGGCTGTGACCCTTGGACCGGAGCAGCAGAACTGGCCATTACAAAGTGACCCTGCACAGGTGGTTACAAAGTGGCACCTCAAGGTTGAACTCCAGAAAGTGGGATACAGTGAATGACACCAGGAATTGGAAGCATGTATCCTCACTCCTGATCTGGAGACCATGTTGACTGACCCAAATGGGCAATTACAAAGTGGCACTCAATGCCATCCAGCAAGAAGGAGATACCCAATGAGGGAAGTTACCAGAAGAAGGGTTGACTGAAAATTCAGAAGTGAAACGAAGGCAATTTCTGCAGGAACCTGCCATGTGGAGACCAGTAGGTCATAGGAATGATAATGGGGCAAGAAATAAGTCAGCCTGATCTCAACTTTCTGCTTTTGTTTTGTTGTTTGCTGTTTACGTGTGTCAATTGTCTGCTTTTGTTTTGCTGTTTAAATGCTGTCTTACATGTTCAAAAGAAAAAGAAAGGCTTAGAATCCAAAATATGACCAAAGGTTGATGATGATTTGTCAGAACCAGATTGTGCTGACCTAGAGGAAGAGGCAGTCAAATATTTCAACCCTGAATGGTCCTCTTCCCAAAGGACCCCTCCCTATGCTCCTGCTCTGGAGATGGTGGTTGTAGATCCCAGAAAGGAGTTACAGGACAAAATTTCTCTCCTTAAGCAAAAACATTCTCTTCTTAAAGAACAAATAGAGTTAGAGGAAGAGTATCAGGACTTAGTTAATCAGCTACAAAAATTAAAGACAGGGAAGAGGTCTTGAGAGGGCAAGGAAAATCCCCCAGGTCCTCAGGATCCTCAATCTGGAGTCCAAAGACAGCCCCTGTCCTCTGCTTTTAGATCAGCCACAGATCAGCCAGAGGAGGAAGAGGCTGAGGTTTTCCCTGTATCAGAGACTAGAGACGCTCAAGGGGTTGCATGGAGACATCACACAGAGTTTAATTTTGAAATTATTAAAGAATTAAAACATGCTGTATTACAATGCAGTGCCACTGCTCCCTTTACTCTTGCAGTCATAGAATCTGTTGCAGAGGAGTGGCTGACTCCTGGTGATTGGAATACTTTAGTGAGAGCAGTTCTTAGTGGTGGTGACCATATTATTTAGAAATCATAGTATCATGAAAATTGTAAAGAGACAGCTAAGAGAAACATTCAGGCAGGTAATGGTTGATCCTTTGATGCCTTAGTAGAAGGGCAATTTGCTTCTAGTGATAACCAGATGCAATATGACCCAGGCTTATTCACTCAAATTCAAAATGCATCCATGAAGGCTTGGCATAAACTCCTGGTAAAGGGAGACCCTGGTGTATCTTTGACCTCAATCAGACAAGGGCTTGACAAACAGTTTCTGATTTTGTTCATCGATTAATGACAACAGCAGGAAGGATTTTTGGTAATGCAGAGACAGGTGTAGATTATGTCAAACAACCTGCATATGAAAATGCCAATCCTGCCTGCCAAACAGTCATTAGACCCTACAGGACAAAGACAGACCTTACTGGGTATATCAGACTCTGTTCTGACATAGGGTCCTCCTACCAACAGAGCTTAGCTATAGCAGCTGCCATGCAAGGACAATCCGTAATAGATATTTTGGCAGGTAGAGACAAAAAGGCTTGTTTTAAATGTGGCAAGCCTGGACACTTTGCAAAAGATTGCAAGGCAGAAAATGAGTTAACCCAGAGACAGCCAAGAAAACAGCCTGGCCTATGCCCATGTTGCAAACCTGAAAGGCATTGAGCTAGTGAATGTAGGTCCAAGACAGATGCACAAGGAAACACCCTTTCCCATAATCAGGGAAACAAGAACAGGGGCCAGCCCCAGGCCCCGAAACAATACAAACCAAAACAGGCTGATGAGGCAGTCAGTTTCATACCAGCAAACAACAACCCCTTTCAGAACATATTTGAGCAACAACAGGAAGCGCAGGACTGGACCTCAGTTCTGCCACCCACACAGTATTAACCACAGAAATGGGACCTCAGGCCTTACCCACTGGAGTGTTTGGACCACTCTATCCAAATGTGTTTGGCTTGATAATAGGAAGAAACAGTGCTACTATACAAGGACTACAAATTTTTCCTGGAGTTACAGACAATGATTATCAAGGTGAGATTAAGGTAATGGCCAAGGCAATATAGAATATAGTCACCATTCCTAAGGAGGATAGCTCAACTATTGTTACTTCCTTTGATTCCTACTAATCACAAATATAAGAGTCCTAAGAGAGGGGATCAAGGCTTTGCTTCCTCTGATTCATACTGGGTACAGACTATAGTTAAAAAAAAAAAACCTATGATGACAATATTGCTCAATGGGAAGGCATTCCAAGGTTTGGTTGATACAGGAGCTGATGTGACAATCATCAAACAAAGTGACTGGCCCACCACCTGGCCTCTGATCCCAACCTTAACCAACTTAAAGGGTATTGGCCAAGGCCAAAATCCTCAACAATGCTCTAAGGTGCTGACATGGAAAGATAAAGAAGGAAATAACAGGGAATATACAACCCTATGTCATCCCGGGCCTTCCCATTAATCTCTGGGGCCAAGTTATGTTATCCCAGTAGGGATTGGTTATGTGCAGCCCTAATGGATTCTGAACAAAAATCTGCTGCATATAGATTTTGCCATCCTAATACAAAAAAGAATTATGCAGCAGTCCTCTAGAAAGACTCATTAATTGGAATCTGGAATGGGCCAGATCTACTGCTTATCTGGGGAAAAGGTTCTGTCTGTTTATATTCCCAAATGGCAGATGCCACGTGCTGGCTGCCACAGAGACTGATTAAACAAATAGACAACAATAACAAATCCAGGGAGGAGAAAGCCCCTGAGAAGTATAATCTTTCTTTGCAGGAAACATGAAGATGCTTCACAATTGTCTTCAAACTGGAGCGGATAAACCAGCATACCTGACTTGGGAAGTTCTCAATGCAGAAGGAGACATCACCACCCGCACCTCCAGGGTAGCTCTATTAGACTCTTGGTTCCCTGATTTATGATTTAGTGAGGTACTTTGTCTAGACCCAAGAGAGAACCGACTACCACAGTTACTATAGTTGTTTTCTGGGTTTAAGATTTATTGAGACAGGGATAGAGATTTCCTTACTTGTTTTGTTAGGATCAAAGCTATGATCAGTTCTGTACTTATATAGATTTAGATTTATAAAGAATGGAATCTGCTATATAGCATTTGTAGTAATCATTACCCTCCTTAGCCGAAACAGTGCTGCAGAATAGAAGAGGCTTACACTTTTTACTCCTCCAACAGAGGGGGAGTTATGTGCTACCCTTAAAAAAGAGTATTGCTCTGAGGCAGAATGGTTTACACCAACCATTCAGGCTTTAAGTCTCTTGTCTCTCAGGTTCATGCTGTTCAACAGACTGATGGCTTTCGTACAACAACAGATAGATGCTATTCAAATGAAACCCATACAGGTCGGTTATTATAGGCTGGAATTAGGGGACTC
This sequence comes from Grammomys surdaster, assembly GCF_004785775.1. Lineage (NCBI taxonomy): Eukaryota > Metazoa > Chordata > Mammalia > Rodentia > Muridae > Grammomys > Grammomys surdaster. Next base: position 21,788 of record NW_021620660.1, on the reverse strand, counting down.
TAAAACCTCTGTCATCAAGACTGATGAGGATTAACCCCTAACTTATGTGCTAAGCTGGATAGTCAATGATGGGTAAGAGAACACCTCAAGACCCTTGCCCCTAATTGGGAGGCCTCACCATCCTATGACAGGTGCTCAACCAATGGCTGTTGAGTATCCAGAGATGGGAAAGGTAGGCTGGGTTCCTTTGTTTCAACCTAAGACATACACAATTTCCATAAGTTTTCCCAGCCTTTACTTTTGAAAAAAAAATTAAAAATGGGGACCTGTTAGGAGCCAACCCCTAGCAGAAAGGGGCTATCATCTTTGCAGCCATCTCGAGCCATATACCCTGACAAGAGACTTGTTTTCAACAGCACACAGCAGCTGAGCACACTCTGATAAACATCTTGTTTTTCTCACATATCTTGTTTTGCTGTTTGGTGCCGACAGCAGCTAGGTGCATGTGGTCTTCACACTGCTAGGTGCACATGGTTTCCACACTGCTAGCTAGGTGCACGTGGTATCCATCCTGCAAGGCACATGATGTAGTGCCTTCAGCTGTGCTTGTCCACGAGGGCAAGGCACGTGGTAAAGGGTATAAATACCCAGAATTTCCTTTCAATAAAAGAGAGACTTGATCAGACCCTCTCCATTCTTTGTGTCTCTTGCCAATCCATCCCCACTCTCTTGCTAGGCCATGACCCGGAGACCTGAGCATCAAAACTGGCCATTACAAAGTGGCCACTGAACATGGGGCAGCTCGGGTGGTTACAAATGACAAAGGAACATAAAGAAAATCCTAGTCAAAATCTGAAAGTAAGATTCTTTGGTTGCTGATACTTCTATACGTAATTCTCAGAATCCCAGACAAGGACAAACATTGGGATGCTGCCTTGTTATAGTCTTGTGTCCTGGCTGGCTCTGTGGATTCAGATTGCCATGGTACAGTTCAAGATTATTTATTGAGTGTTTGAATTTTAATCTGTCCACTGAGGACAACAGTGGAAGGAACCCATAGTCATGTGGATGAGCACATATCAGCACATATGGGCAACAGTAATTGGAAATCATGAGGAAGACAAAACAATGTGTTGCATATCTTTAATTCTTTAAAAGTTCTTCTATCTTCGACCCTTGCCCACTTCCTTTTTTTCCACTTTCAACTTGCTAACAAGAGATAGGAGAGCAAAATGATAGAGGGAGAGAGAGAGACAGAGAGAGAGAGAGAGAGAGAGAGAGAGAGAGAGAGAGCTCAATCTTTTCTTGTACCTTCTTTGAGCAACACAAATAACAAACAACAATCAGTCTCACTGAATGTCCAAGACTCAGGACCAAAAATCAATAGCAAATAGCCAACCTAGACTCTCAATAACCTAGAATTTATATACCCTTGTGAAGGTTCTTGAATTCCAAATGTCACATAACTGAAAAAACTATCTGCAGCTGGCAAAATCACTACCCTGCTAGATGAAGAGGGAAATGATTGTCAGTTGCTGTGGACAATCTGAGGCAGCCTCACATCTGGCCTTAACTGAATGCACATTTTTATAATAGTTCTGTATGTTTTACAGAAACTAAATATTCAAAATTCTCATTATCATGAAATTGAGAAGAAGACACTAAATATTTGGGAGAATACTTTTGGAATCTGAAGAAGAACATGAGGGTGGCTATGATGATCATACACTATATATCTATATTTAAAAAATGTTAAAAATGTAAAATACCCCTCCATAAAAAGTACATTTTAATCTAACAAAATTTTATATTCATCAATTTATTATGATGAGATTTTCAAACTTGTACTTAGTTATATTTTGATGTTCACTAGGTTTTTTAAGTCACTGTTGTTTTGTCCTGACAATGTCACCAAACCAGCTTTGGCTTCTTAACTTTGTTTCTGAATGTCAACAATTCAGGAACATTTTCTTACACCCCACTGAATTCGAATACCATGGGGTAAAATAAAGCAATACTAGACACTTAAAAATATTGCCACCCAGTCTACGAAAGTGTTCTGAAAATTAAAAAGAAAAAAAATAGTGAGTCAGTGAATTAATAGGTTCATTGCACATTGTTCAAACAAAAAGGTTTGTGAGCCTCTTCCATTCATCATTTCACTAGCAGCTGAGCATATCTACTTTTCTGTTCCAGAAGAAAGAGAAGATTTTGGAAGATGAATTTTTGTTTTCTCCTTACACTACCCTATTTGGTTTCTGGAGCTGAGGAGCCTTTACCGGTACATGGATGGGGTCTCAGGGAGTTATGCATGAAGAAAAGTGAATGTGGTGAATTTATCATGATTTGACCTGACAATCAGTGTGATTCTATGAATATATTGCTTCCTTTTTGGTTTTTGTACTTGGAATATGTCCCATGTCTTAAAACATGATTTGTTTTACTTTAAGGTTATAATTACCTTATTTGAGCTTCATATGTTGCCTAATTTTGTTTTATCTCAGTAAAGGGTATGAAAGTTAACCTCTTACTGATGCCATGTTCAATTTAACTTTTGCATAATTAACATTATTTTCATAGCTGAAAGTCAATATACATTTTCATCAAATGTTTCACTCTTCAACATGAAGTCAGAGATGAGGCTTAATCAATTTAATAGAAACAAAATCAATTTCATAGCTACAGGGTAAACAGATTGTTAATCTTATATTTGAGAAATAGAATTCTCTTCATTAGTGTCATTGTACTCTGGTCAACATATGAGATAATATTAATATTAATTATCATCCTACAATATCTCCAAAATGGAGACTTATTTTTTGAAGTTTGATTTGCAGGTTTGTTCTTGTGTGTGTTTGTCTATCTAGGTTTGTACCAGTGACTACAGGCTTTGAATGGAATATTACCGAAAAACTGTAGCAATCAGGGGTAAAGCAACATATTGAGTAAAATTTTAACATTTCCTTCTTCTGATCTTAGTGATTTCTGAGAGGAAAATTGGTCCTAATGTTTTGTCATACAAAGATTTTTGACATCAAAATATGATCACTTTTTAAATTTACTTTAAAAGGATTTTGTATGTGGATTTTTATTACATGTCTTTAATATGAATTTTTTATGTTGATGAACTTCCTAACAGGAATCTATAATCAATTTTTGCACTAGTTTCATATTCAGATTTTGCATGATATAAAACTACTACAATGTATATATGTATAGATGTTTTTCAATAAGATGTTAGGCAATTATAAGTTATAAAGAGAAACACACAGAAATTTTATTAGCACATTACATAAATAAAATTTTTCTATCAATATTAAATACTTTATAATTCACTACTTGGACGTCCCTAACTAACTTTCCTAAATACTGATTTAGCATAAATTTTCACGAAATTTATATCATTTTATGTGTGTGAGTGTTTGCACTGTATGGTGCACTATGTGTATGTAATACACACCAAGGCCATAGATATCCATCAGAAATGAATTTACAGGAGATTTTGACAAGCATGTGTGTATGAGGACTCAAATTCATGTGTTCTGACTAATGAATTTAATTTATATTATTTTTAGATTTCAGGGAAATTTAATACCATCTACCTAGCAGGCAAACATCTGAGTACAACAGCAGAAAATAGCCAAGTGAGGATGCTGATGCGTGAGGTTAAGTATTTTAACCAATACAGAGTCATGAGCATGACGTTCTATGTCAGGTAAGAAAAGTTATTTGTGTAGAAGAAACAATATGTTGAAATGGGAATATAGGCTTTACAATATGTCTCTGAAAATGAGAAGATGACTTGGATCTAATAGTCAATTGAGGAATGCTGAAGTTGAGAATGACTGCAACTAAAATATATTAAACTTTAGTTTTCGCATCTTGATATTTGTTCTTTTTTAATATTAAAATCACTAAACCATCACAGTAAAAAATACATTGTATAATGAAACCTATGTTACCTAAAAGTAAAATACTAATAAATGTGAATATGAGTAAAGCAAATGATATCAAATATGACAAAAGCACTGTTTATACCTTCACTGTAAAGAATTCTCCTCCTCTTGAAAACCAGCCTCATTACTGGATACCTAGTCCTGCATCAACGAAGTCACTTGATTTGCTTTGATGACTTGAGAAATCCTAACTATTATAAATCTGAGCCCCATTCTCACCCTCAACCCTTGGTGCACACAGTAAGTAGGTGTATTTCTGACAGGAATTGCAGAATTAAAAGATGATTAATGAAGATATTTATAAACCAACAAATAGCATCATAGAAGACATGCTCAAGGCTATGAGTGTGTCTCACTTTCTGTATGATGTGATTTCTTTTGAGGACAAATATTGACTTGTGCATCTTAATTAGGAAAAATGGGATGTGCAAACTACACACAGTTTGGGCTGATAAATTTCCGTGGACGAATAGCTTTATTTCAAGTGAGTGTCACTGGTTCATGATTTTCTACATTACTTACACGTTTGGTTAGGAATGTGATTTTTATCAAAGGTGCCTCTATTAGATAAATGATATATTGTTTCTCATTTACAGGGAATTTTTACATAAAAGTATGTCCCAAAAGAAGTGGGACTGATTCAATCCCTGGAATATGGGTCGTGTGTGATCCTGCTCTTGATTTTCCAGAAATCTACTTTCATGGAACACATGAGGGAGGCATACATCGAAGTGAGTAAAATTGCTGTTATCTGATTTCCTGCAGTATGGGAGTAGGAAATGCACTCATGAGTGAATCTTGCTAGTTGGCACAAAAGAAACATATCAAACAAATAAATATTAATTTTGCAAAAGTTGGTCAAATACATTCATATACTTGATTTATTATTTCATGTTAGAAGATAAGATATTTTTCTGATTCAATAATGTAAATCAGAAATGATAATATATGTTGTCATATGCTCAAAATGAGATTATTATGCCAGGAATTACAATGTCGTTTAAAAATGATATAAGCAACAACATATATGATACACTTCTAAATTACATTATATGGACTAAAAGTGTTATATTTATGAATGGAGATTTCTTGTTTCATAAATTATTACTCTATATGAAATAATATGTATTTTGTTTAATATAAAATATATTGTAATGATTACAATAATATGATAAGTATAGGCATATGATGATAAACAGTAAAACAAAATGCTATGAATTTAAAGGAGAGTGTGGATGGGCACACACACACATTTTTATGTGGAAGTTTCAGAATAGTGTAACTGTACTAAAATCTCAAAGCTAAACTATAACAAATAAACAAATAAATAAATAGGAAACTCAATATCATCTTTTTATGATGAAAATTTATTTACTACCAGGACCAAGTGAAATTTATATTGTGATACATCTTGTCTCAAACACCACCATCCTATTTGAAGCCAGATTTCTTAATCATCTGAATTACAAGCAGAATCTGACAGGAGCACTTGGTATGTAAATCTTACATGGGGGATTTTTTTTTTTTTACTTTTCATTAAATACAAAATAACTCTGTCACCTGAGTTTAGTTTCATGACACACTGATGTAGGAATGTGTTTACTAACATATTTCAAGAATAATCATGATTGTCTTAAATTCAAGGTGAATCATGTGGGACAATTTCTAAAATAATTTAAAAATGATATTAATATTTGTAAGTATAAATCAGGATCTTAAATATGATTGGATAGAGTTATTATCTAACCCTTAGAAAGAATATCAGACCTGACTTCAGAATGTTTCCCTGACTGCCTTCATTCTTCTGGTAGGGAGGGTAAGGTGAAGTAGCAAGATTGACCTACTGATGAGAAGATTTGGAGAAGTTGTAGGTGTGATTACAGTGGCTGTCTTTCCTTACTTTTCTTTCATGAAATGCAGCAACTGGAACAAACCTTACTGAAGAAATGTGGGAAGAATATGTGAAGCTGACTCAGCAGTCGAAAATTCCTACTAAAAATATTGAAAATGTCTATGAAACAGGTAATTTGGTTCCTTTAAAAGTTACTTGAATTTAGAGCAAATGATAGATTCTTGTATTGTATCTCAGCAACCTAAAATCTTTACAACAATATGAAGGAAATCCAATAGTATTTTAAAATGTCTCACTCTTTGTCTCACCTCACAGATGCATGCCCTAAATGGGAACATTGATCTCATGCACAGTAGTCTTGTATTAATCATGATTCTTAATAATCTGGAATTAAATTTTAATTGATTCAAGTTTGTAAATACAATTCAGGAATTTCTGTACACCCTACTGCTATTGGAAATTATTACTGACTTCATGTATGATTATTTACATTTATTCCAGTATTGTAAAAGAGTTTTCACTAGTGTATCCAATGCACATCATTCAATAAAATTTTCAGGATCCAATATCAAGGTCACATTCATCACTCCATCATGAATCAGAATATTTTGTTCATTTCAAAATGTAGGAACTACAATAATATGAAACTCCTAATGATATCAGGTATTTCAGTTAGTTTTCTGTTGGTAGTTTATTTTGGAAATTTTCAAAAATATCTGAAAGGATCATGTTGAAGTCCTTCTTTGTCAACTTAGGGTAAACTGAGGTGAAGGCATAGATTTGGCAATTCATCACTCAGCAGATTATTCTCTGACAGAGTTCATTGGAGCCAGCATTTCCTGTGACCTACAAGACGATACTGGAACTCTTTGTGGACTGGAGAGAAGGGAAAGGAAATAAAACAGGGAAAAGAATCACAAACACACACACACACACACACACACAAGCACACACATACAAGCACAGATTTTCACTGAATGAAGTATGAGAATCTCTGTAATAATTTTATTTTACCCTTCCACTAATTATAGATCCCAACAAAATCTTTCATGTAGAATGAATATGACAATGCAATTATATTCTACTTCTCTTTCAGTGAATGTTTATTTTTATAAAGTTTGTTTCCAAATTTCCTTAAAAACAGTTTGCATATTAAAAAAGAAGAAAAAAATTCAATACCAAGAATTCTCACATGTTTATAATTAAGCAATTTGTTATAGTTTACAAAATACAGATAAATTTCCAGCCATTTTCTTTTTACTGAAAATTTTTATTACAGGCTGTAATATTTGGTTAATATAGAGTTGTTCAATTATTTCATCATTTATCTTAAGTAATATAATAAGAATCTTAAAATATTAACATGTAAACTTTTATTTAATATCTATCAGGTAGTTTCACATTAACTACTCATGGTACACATCTATGATCACCAACGTTTTTATTAAATCATCTAGAAGCTGTGGGCAATACCGAGACCAAGAAATACATCACCAATTTTATCACCTGCCCAGTTTTAGACAAAGAGTCATGAGAGGTCGTGCTGGTAGAGTTGCCATTGTTTTTGTTCACTGACCACAAATATTTCCTGGCTCAACTATTAAGAGTGTGCCTTTCAGAACTTCAAATCAATACCTAAGATTTTGTCTGTAGAACCAAGGCAATATCTCCGAGCACACGTGCATTCAGGTGGGAGGAGACCTTTTCTCAAATACTTGGTGTGCTGTGGCACAGATGCCCCTGTGCACTGGGTATCACCTTCACCCACTGCCCTGCCTCAGTGTTAAACTAAATATCTGACCTGACTACACCTTAGGCAAAACTGTGCTACTGCACATATGGTCCATTTAGAGCTAGCATAACTCTGAGACATCACAGTGCATACATGGTCTTTTAAGATCAAGCAGGATAACAATCGAGAATGCAATATCATTCGACAGAAGTGTGTACCATAGCCTACATGCAGCAAATATGTACATTGTCAGTCAATGCGTTTAACATGAGGCTCCATGCTCATATCAGGAAAAATAGTGTCCCTATTCTTTACATCTGGTGGTACCTCCTTCTTTTTCAGCAAACAGCTCACAGTTTGGGAGAACAGCTGCTCTTCTGTGAGTTGATGGATTGGACTGGGGCTGGTCACAGTGAGATGTTTGAGCTGAACCACAAAAGGACACAGACAGATTCAGAATTTCAGACTGTTCACATAAAGCAGTTATATATTGAGTAGTAATTATAATTTTACAATTAAAAGTTTTATAATTAAGTTCCCTTTTAAAAAGAACAGAATAAAACAGACTTAGAGAAAGAGCAGACTAAGATATTACATTCTAGATTGAAGGCCATAAATGGAAAATAAGAGGATTCTTTAAGTCAAAGTAAATAATCTACTAGGAATCCAATTTGGAACTTACAAAAAAATGAAGGATGTTTCCACGACACAGAAAAATATAGGCTGATTGTCAAGGCTGGAGATAGCTGTTCCCGTGATTCAGAGAAAGGTTGGGCAATTGTCGAAGCAATCAGCTCTCTCTGTCATTTCTGTAGTTTTAAAAGGTACTTGCTCTGTACTTCCTGCATAATCAGGTAATATTTATTTCCTCTCAGGGCTAGGCTTGAAGACTAGATAGGTATAGTCTCACATATTGATTGAGAAAATGGTTTTCGATCTAAGAAGATAGTCCTAGGTTATAAATGGAAGATTTGATAGAAAAATTATTTAAAACCTCTAAACTCATCAAGATAGTACCTTTTTCCAGGTTGCCTAATCAAAATGTTGTGGACACTGTGAATGTAAATTTTACCGGGTACATTTTTTATAATTTTTATTTTTATTTATGGTTTATTAATAATAGAGAAGAAACTTTTATTGGACTAAAAGTGTAAATTGTGGGGAGTAGTTTTCTGTGATGTGTATTCAGATGTTGATTTATGTCCCTTGACATTTGTTGCAGTCTGGACTATAGTATGGTCAAACATGTGTGGTTTCTATGATACATAAAATACTGTTATCCAACACTTCTTATTAATTAAGGATAGAAGTCATCAGCCAATTACCTGAGTAGTAGAGAATAAGGAAGAATTTCTAATACTAGTCAGGAAGTCCAAGAAGGAGAGGGAAGAGAGTAGAGTAGGACCAAATGTGAAGAAGAAGTGAAGAAATCACATGGAGAGAAAGTAAATATACAATTGCATTAAATGTTTCACTATGCTACACAAATTTTGTGATGATTCTAAATAAATGTAATAGAAATTTAAATTCAATTCTATATCTGCAGGACACGCACATTGTATATATTTGAGGAATAGATCTCTTTCTTTTAGAATCATTATAATATATAATTTTCTCAGCCATTTTCTTTTTACAGTAAGGCTATAATTTGTGGTTAAACAGCAGACACAAAAGACACAGCTGTTCTGTACTCACTGATGAGTGACCATTAGCCCAAAAGCTACATTGCGCATTATACAACCCACAGACCATAGTAAGCTTAGGATGAAGGAAGAACAGGGTTGAAGTTTCAGTCCTTCATTGAGGGCAGAAACAGGATGATATTAGGAGATGGAGGGAGGGGTGTAGCTGGGAGGTAGAATGGAGTGGTGGGAAATAAGGAGGACATTATCGGGTACCGAGGGGATGAGAGATAGATAAAGAGTGTCAGGAAATCAAATAAAAATATGTAGCAGTGGGGGATGAGGAACTGGGGATAGCCACTTGAGGGTCCTTGACAACAGAGAATGGAGAGGCTCCCAGCAACCAACGGGGATGACTTTAGCCAAAATGCACAAAGAAGTAGAGATAGAACCTATGGAGACCACTGCTAGTAGATAGGCACTGCGCCTAGTCAAGGGATGGCACCACCACCAATCTAAGAGTTTTTAACCCAGAAATATACCTTTGCAAAGGAACAACACAGTAAAAAAAAAAAATGCATCAGAGAGTGAAGAAAGGGCCATCAGAGTACTGCCCCACATGGGGATTCATTCTGTCTGCAGACATCAATCCTGACACTGTTGCCACTGTCAAAAGGCTCTTGCTGACAGGAAAGAGGTGTGGCTGTTTTTTTGGGAAATTCAGCCAGCAACCAACCAATGAAGATATGAATGCTTGGAAAAAAACATCAAACTGAGCTCTAAGACCCTGGTAGGAGAGCTGGCCGAAGGACTGCAGGAGCAAAGGGTGACTGAATGAAAGATTGAGGTTAACTCTTCCTGAGTGCAACAGACACTGTTATAGGGTACTATAGCCAGGTGGATAAGTCCATGTATGCATATATTTGGGAAACACTAACTGAACCTTGTGGGTTAAAAGAAATGAAGTGTAGCTGATCTTTGACATTTTATAAGTTCCTCTTTCTTCCATACTTCTCCACTATTTTTTTTAATTCTTTCAACCATCTAATTGAATAAGAGAAAAGAGAGAGAATGAAAAGTAGAGGAAGAGGGCCTCCCAGGAGCTCTAATGGGGACAGTATCTCAGGTAAGGAGACAGCAACACCTGCCCAAAACAGGAAGTAACTGGGACCCACTGGGATCCAGAAATTCACTCCTGGCCCAGAGGAAAGGTCCCTTCTGTCTGAGCCTGAGTGCTCAGCAGATCCTGGGAGTCAGCTCTGCACCCAGTCTCACAGAACCCAGAGGAAGCGTAGCTACCAGGAGCTCTAACCCAAACAGTAGAGCAGTATCTTAGGCCAGGAGGCAGCAACACCTGCCCCAAACAGAGAGTAACCAGGACCCATGGGGACCCAGGAAATCACTCCTGACCCAGAGCTTTGGTTCCTTCTGGTCTCCATCTGAGCACTGAGATTATCTTGGACCTCAGCTCTAACCCCAGCAGTAAAACCCATCCCAAGCAGTTCTAATACAACCAAGATAATAGGAAATACAGATTCCAGTCAGAGACAGTGCAGATAGCACGAAGGAGATCCAGATGGTGAAAGACAAGTGCAAGAACATAAGCAACAGTAACCCAAGGTACTTGGCATCATTACTACCTAGTTCTCCAAAAATAGAAAGTCCTGAACTCCCCATAACACCAGGAAAGCAAGAGCCAGATCTAAAATCATGTCTAATGATGATGATAGAGGACTTTAAGAAGGACATAAATAACAATCTCAAAGAATTTGAGGAGAACACAGGCAAACAGGTAGAAGCCCTTAAATAGAAAACAGAAAAATCCCTTAAAAAATTACAAGAGAACACAACAAAGAAGGTGAAGGAATTTAACAAAACCATCCAGGACATAAAAATGGAGTAGCAAAAATAAAGAAATCAAAAAGGGAGACTACCCAGGAAAGAAATCAGGAGTCATAGATGCAAGGATCCCCGACAGAATACAAGAGATAGAAGAGAAAATCTCAGGTGAAGAAGATAACATAGAAAATATTGACACAGCTGTCAAAGAAAACACAAAATGCAAAAAGTTCTTAACACAAAACATCCAGGAAATCCAGGACACAATGAGAAGACCAAACCTAAGGATAATAGGTATAGAAGAGAGTGAAGATTCCCAACTGAAAGGGCCAATAAATATCTTCAACAAAAGTATAAAAGAAAACTTCCCTAACCTAAGGAATGAGATGCCCATAATCATACAAGAAGCCTACAGAATGCCAAATAAGCTAGACCAGAAAAGAAATACCTCCCATCACATAATAATCAAAACACAAAATGCACAAAACAAAGAAAGAGTTTTAAAAGCAATAAGGGAAAAAGGCCAAGTACCATATAAAGGCAGACCTATCAGAATTACACCTGACTTTTCACCAGATATTATAAAACCCAGAAGATCCTGGACAGATGTCATGCAGACCATAAGAGAACATAAATGCCAACCCAGGCTACTATACCCAGCAAAACTCTCAATTACCATAGATGGAGAAACCAAGATATTCCAAGAAAAAAACAAATTTACACAGTGACTTTCCAGAAACCCAGCACTACAAAGGATAATAGCAGGAAAGCTCCAAGACAAGGAGGGCAATCATACCCTAGAAAGAGCAAGAAAGTAATCCTCTTCCAGCAAACCCAAAAGAAGATAACCACACAAACAAAGCTTCCACTGTTAGCAAAAATAACAGGAAGAAACAATCCCCTCTGCTTAATATCTCTTAACATCAATGGACTCAATTCCCCAATAAAAAGGCACTGACTAATAGACCGGATACACAAACAGGACCCAGCTTTTTGCTGCATACAGGAAGCCCACCTCAGCAGCAAAGACAGAGACTACCTTAGAGTAAAAGGTTGGAAAACAAATTTTCAAGCAAATGGCCCTAAGAAACAAGCTGGAGTAGCTGTTCTAATATTGAATAAAATTGACTTTCAACTTAAACCTATCAAAAAGGATAAAGAAGGACATTTCATAATTGTCAAAGGAAAAATCAGCCAACATGAACTCTCAATTCTGAACATATATGCACCAAATGCAAGAGCACACACTTTCATAAAAGAAACCTTACTAAAGCTCAAAACACACATTGGACCTCACACAATAATAGTGGGAGACTTCTACACCACACTCTCAGAAATAGACAGATTATGGAAACAGAAACTAAACAGATATACAGTGAAACTAACAGAAGTTATGAATCAAATGGACCTAACAGATATGTATAGAACATTTCACCCTAAAGCAAAAGAATATACTTTTTTCTCAGCACATCATGGTACCTTCTCCAAAATAGACCATATAATTGGTCACAAAACAGACCAAAACAGATACAAAATAATTGCAATAATCCCATGCATCCTATCAGATCACCATGGTCTAAGGCTGGTCTTCAATAACGACAAAGAAAATGGAAAGCTCACATTCACGTGGAAACTGAACAACTCCCTATTCATTGATAATCTTGTCAGGAAAGAAATAAAAAATTAAAGACTTTTAAGAATTTAATGAAAATGATGACACATCATACCAAAACATATGTGATACAATTAAAAGCAGTGGTAAGAGGAAAACTCATAGCTCTAAGTGCATACAAAAAGAAACTGGAGAGAGCTTACACTAACAGCTTTACAACATACCTGAAAGCCCTAGAACAAAAAGAAGCTAATACACCCAAGAGGAGTAGATGGAAGGAAATAATCAAACTCAGGGCTGAAATCAACCAAATAGAAACAAAAAGAACTATCCAAAGAATCAATTAAAACCAGGAGCTGGTGCTTTCAAAAAATCAACAAGATAGATAAATGCTTAGCCAGACTAATCAGAGGGCAGAGAGACAGTATCCAAATTAATAAAATCAGAACTGAAAAGGGTGACATTACAACAAAAAGCAAGGAAATTCAAAGAATCAACAGATCCTACTACAAAAGCCTATACTCAACAAAATTGGAAAATCTGGATGAAAAGGACAATTTTCTAGACAAATACCGGTTACCAATATTAAATCAGATGACGATAAACCATCTAGACAGTCCCATAACCCTGAAAGAAATAGAAGCTGTCATTAAAAGTCTTCCCACCAAAAAAAGCCTGGGACCAGATGGTTTTAGTGCAGAATTCTATCAGACATTCAAGGAAGACCTAATACCAATTCTCTTCAAACTATTCCACAAAATAGAAACAGAAGGAGCACTACCCAATTCATTCTATGAAGCCACAATTACGCTCATACATAAACCACACGAAGACCCAACAAAGAAAGAGAACTTCAGACCAATATCCCTTATGAACATCGATGCAAAAATATTCAATAAAATTCCCACAAACCGAATCCAAGAACAAACACCTCAAAAAATTATGCATCATGATCAAGAATGCTTTATCCCAGGAATGCAGTGTTGGTTCAATATATGGAAATCCATCAATGTAATCCACTACATAAACAAACTCAAAGAAAAAACCACATGGTCATATCATTAGATTCTGAGAAAACATTTGACAAAATTCAACACCCCTTCTAATAAAAGTCTTGGAAAGATCAGGAATTCAAGGTCTATACCTAAACACAGTAAAAGCAATATACAGCAAACCAGTAGCAAGCAACAAACTAAATGGAGAGAAACTTGAAGGAATCCTACTAAAATCAGGAACTAGGCAAGGCTGCCCACTCTCCCCCTACTTATTCAATATAGTAGTGGAAGTCCTAGCCAGAGCAATTAGGCAACACAAGGAGGTAAAAGAGATACAAATTGGAAAGTAAGGAGTCAAAATTTCACTATTTGCAGATGATAAGATAGTATACTTAAGTGACTCCAAAACTTCCACCAGAGAATACCTAAACCTGATAAACAACTTTAGCAAAGTGGCTGGATATAAAATTAACTCAAGCAAATCAGTAGCCTTCCTCTACTCAAAAGATAAACTGGCTGAGAAAGAAATTATGGAAATGACACCCTTCACAATAGTCACAAATAACATAAACTAACTTGGTGTGAATCTAACCAAGTAAGTTAAAAAATATATGACACACACTTCAAGCCCATGAAGAAGGAAATTGAAACAGATCTCAGAAGATGGAAAGATCTTTCATGCTCATGGATTGGAAGGATTTATATAGTAAAAATGGTTATCTTGTCAAAAGGAATCTACAGATTTAATGCAATCCCCATCAAAATTCCCACTCAATTTTTCACAGTGATAGAAAGGACAATCTTAAAATTCATTTGTAATAACAAAATACCTAGGATAGTGAAAACTACTCTCAGCAATAAAAGAAATTCCGGGTGAATCACCATCCCTGATTTCAAGCTGTAGTACAAAGCAATAGTGATAAAAACTGCATGGTATTGGAACAGAGACAGGCAAGAGGATCAATGCAATAAAATAGAAGACCCAGAAATGAACCTCCATTCCTACGGTCACTTAATCTTTGACAAAGGAGCTAAACCCATCCAGTGGAAAAAAGACAGCATTTTCAACAAATGGTGCTGGTCAAATGGAGGTCAGCATGTAGAAGAATGCAAATTGATCCATACTTATTTCCTTGTACAAACCTCAATTCCAAGTGGATCAAGGACCTCCGCATAAAACCAGCTACACTGAAATTAATAGAAGAGAAATTGGGGAAAAGCCTCGAACACATGGACACAGGAGAAAATTTTCTGAACAGAACACCAATGGCTTATGCTCCAAGATCAAGAATTAACAAACGGGACCTCATAAAACTTCAAAGCTTCTGTAAAGCAAAGGACACAGTCAATAGGACAAAAAGGCAACCAACAGATTGGGAAAAGATCTTCACCAACCCTACATCTGATAGAGGGCTAATACCCAAGGTATACAAAGAACTGAAGAAATTAGACTCTAGACAGTCAAATAACCCTATTAAAAATGGGGCACAGAGCTGAACAAAGAATTCTTAACTGAGGAAAATCGAATGGCCGAGGAGCATCTAAAGAATTGTTCAGTATCCCTAGTCATCAGGGAAATGCAAATCAAAACAACCCTGAGATTCTACCTCTCACTAGTCAGAATGGCTAAGATTAAAACTCAGGTGATAGTAGATGCTGGCGAGTATGTGGAGAAAGAGGAACACTTCTCCATTGTTGGTGGGATTGTAAGCTGGTAAAATCAATATAAAAAGCAGTCTGGTGGTGCCTCAGAAAATTGAAGATAGTGTAACCTGAGGACCCAGCTATACCACCACTGGAAATATACCCAAAATATGTTTCAACATACTACAGGGTCACATGCTCCACTATGTTCATAGCAACCTTATTTATAATAGCCGAAAGTTGGTAAGAACACAGATGTCCTTCAACAGAATAATGTATACAGAAAATACCGGTACATTTATACAATGGAGTACTACTCAGCTATTAAAACAATGAGTTCATGAAATTCTTAGGCAAATGAATGGAGCTGGAAAATATCATCTTGAGTGAGGTGACCCTATCTCAAAAGAACACACATGGTATGTACTCACTGATAAGTAGATATTAGCCCAAAAGTTCGCAATACCTAAGACACAACGCAAAGACTATATGAAACTCCAGAAGAAGAAAGAAGACCAAAGTGTGGGTGCTTTGGTCCTTTTTAGAAGAAGTATCAAAAGATTCAACTAGAGTTGTCAAAGTCTAAACCTCCAGCCTGAGAGCACAAAGGGAGGGAGTCATGTCTCCACCTGTATAGGTAATTGAGGGTGGCCTTGTCAGACATTAGTGGAAGTGGCCATAGTCCTCAAAAGTTTGGATTCCCCAGTACTGGGGAATTCGAGAGCAGGGAGATGGGACTGGGAGGATGTTCGGTGCATACCTTCATAAAAATAGGAGGAAGGAATATGGGATAAGGGGTTTGGGGGAGAGTGGGAGAGAGATAACATTGAAGGGTAAATATGTAAAATATCAAATTTAAAAAAAACAGATAATGGGTCTGGAAAAAGAGAGAGTTTATTAACTTCAAATTATTTTCAAAAGTTTCTAGGAGATACTAATTGGCTAAAATCTTATTTTAAGCTTTCCACAAAAGAATTTAAGTTTCTGTTTAATATTCTCAAGAGAGATGCAAATCCTAATTTCCCTCAACAATTAGTTGACGAAAGAGGAATAATCTCAGAGAAAGAATCTTTTATTAATCGATATATTATATAGTCTGATTAGTTGTTGGCTGTTCTTTAACAGTCCTTTGATAAAAGAGATTATTTATATAGATTTATATTTCTTTAAATAGTGTCTTCATGACTCTCTGAGTGTGGAATGAGCAGCTCCTGAAGCTTCAGCCCTAATTTTACAAGAACTCTGAAAAAATTGGCTTTAAACAAAAGAGAGGGAACAGTACCCCCCAGAAGGAGTCCCCCGAAATACTCTCCATAATGCCTTGTTCACTTTTATCTCTCTAAAGCTGAAAGCTCATGGCAAATCTGCTGCTGACAGCCTCGCATCACCGAAACCAATAAAAACTATATCACAACTATGTGGAAGGACCCTCTTACACTTAAAGGGAGTGGCCCAGACCCAGTTCTCTTATGGGGCTGAGGATTGATATGTCTGTTTGATACCACATAGAACACAGCTAAATGGCTACTAAAAAGACTAATGAAATAAATAGATACCCCCACAAATCCAGGCCCAACCATAAATAAGATGAACAACAACTGACATCCAGGGATGAGAAATCTCCCTGAGAATTCCCATCTTTTTCCTTTTCAGGTAAAAATTAATTACCCATGATGTTTGCTGTTAGAAGTTCTAATCCAGATGCTGGCCTCTGAACTTATATTATTCAGACCTTCAATGGGCCATTGATAAGAATATCAAACAGCTAGAAACAGACATCACTAATCTGAAGAAATCTCTTGTTTTGCTGTCTGAAGAGACCTCCAAAAATTGTAAAGGACTTTATTGGACTTGATTTAATCTTTTACAATAGAAAAGACTGTGTACAGCTCTTGACTGTGTACATCCCTTAAAGAAGAATGTTGCCTTTACATAGACAAGACAGGAAGGGTTAAAGAGAGCATGAAATAGGTCAGAGAAGACCCTGAGAAAAGTCAGAGAGAGAAAGAGAAAGATGAGAGCTGATACAAGAATTGGTTTTCAGCCTCTCCATGGTTGTCAAACCTACTTTTTCCCATCTTGCGACCATTATTTGTGTTATTTTTGCTTATTTCTGCTGGTCCCTGGGCCTCACATAGGGTGACTAACTCTGTGAAACAACAGGTAAATAATTTTGTAGCAAAACCTACTCAGATACATTATCATAAGTTAGCTATGGAGGACCACGAGACTCAAGATGAAGTTGTTACTCTATCCAGGGTGTTCCCAAAACCTCTCTCCACCCAACTTAAACAATGGGACTTCTGCCCCTAGACCAAGCAGACAGGGGCCACACAGGATTCCCTCTGACTGGTGATCTGAAAACTTGCTTAGGCTGCGAGGCTAAGCACTGCATGGGAATATAAATAAAATTAAAAATATCTCTCTGGGCTCCCTGAGGGACAAGCCTAACTGCATAGGGGTTGATGTCAAAAGTATACCATCTCCAGGAAAAAGACAATGTAATGGATATGGCCCTCATGCCTCACTGGAGAACGACAGGGTGACTGGAGCAATTACAAAGTCCCCTTCAATTACTGGAGGTCAGGCCTCTATCCCCACCTTCACAAGACCATAATTGCCACAGCCCTTCTATACTTACAGAACGTAGGAGATGTCAGTGGCAGCCCTGCTTATACACTAAAGGCCTAAAATCAGCCATAGGCCTAAAATCAGCAGTAGGGCTGCCATACATGTATACTAACACCAAGTCTTGGGTCTCTGTGGAAAAACATTGAAACAGATGGCTATAAGCTAAAGTAAACAGGCAGCTTTTGTGGAAATTTACCAGCCTGAGTAGTCATAGAGCTTGTAAATAGATAGTCTTTGTGGATAATACCAACGTAGATAAGGACAAGTGAATCATAGGCAGAGTCAAAGTGACCTGTCCCATGAACCTTCACTCAGTTGATACCCTGTTCTGAAAGACATCTGTACTCCTCCAGAACACCCATGCTCCAGTGTCATCCCCTTCCCCACGTCCTGCATTTTTGTGTTTATAACCCCTGTGTGAATAAGAAAAAATAGATTTGAATTAATAAAATAAATAAAAATTTAAAATCTAAATAATAAGTAAGCAAAGAAATAAATAGTAAACTCTGCATTATGTTTTTATGTTGGCAAATTAGTTTATTACCAGGCCCAAGTGAATTTTATATTGTGATACATTTTATCTCAAACACCACAATCCTATTTTAAGCCCAGTGTTGTGATGATGGAAATAACCTCAGGAATCTGACAGGAACACTGGTATGTAAATCTTATAAGGGAGAAAATATTTAGATTTTTTTATTGGATGATATATTTACATTTCATATGTTATCCCCTTACCCCATAAAACCCCTCCCCCGCCCAGGAGCCCCCTATTCCATCACCCCTCCTCCTGCTTCTCTGTGGATGTGTCCCTACCTACCGCCCCATCGGGCAAGGGTGGGAGAAAAGATCCTTGGTCTCATGAAGGCTGGATGCCCCAGTGGGTGGGAATTTGAGGGTGGGTAAATAGATTTTTTCTTAATTGCAACCTAGCTGTGTCCCTGCATTTAGTTTCAGGGCACACTGGTACAGGAATGTTTTTACTAACATATTTCAAGTATAATCATGTTTGTGTATTATTCAAGTTGAATTGTGCAGGAGAATTATAATTCAATGATAATTTTAATATTCCTGATTTTGAATCAGTGTCTTAGATGTGATGTGATGGATACTTATTATATTATCCCCAGTAAGAATGTCTGACCTGACTTCAGAATGTTTCCCTGACTGGCATCACCATTCTGGTTGGGAGGGTGGAGTGAGGTAGCAGGATTTACCAACTGATAATAAGACCTGATGAACTTCAACTATTTGGTGTGACTATAGTGGCTGTCTATTCTGACTTTTCTTTCATGAAAAGCAGCAACTAGAACAAATATCACGGAAAAAAATGTGAAAAGAATACAGGAAGCTGAACTAGCAATTTAGAATTACTACTGAAAATATTGAGAATGTCTACAAAACAGGTAAGTCAATTCTTGTAGAAGTGACTTGAAATTAAAGCAAATAATATTCTTCTTTTCTATCTCAGTAATATAAAATCTTGACATAAAAAATGAAAGAAATCCAATTGTATTTTAAACTGTCTCCCACTTTGTCTCACTTTACAGATGTGTACCATAAATGGAAGTCTTGATCTCATCAGCAAAAACATTGTATTTGCCACTATTCTTGAATCACTGGAATTAAATTTTAGGATTCTTCAAGATTGTAAGCACAAAGTTTTCACAATTGTCACTCTGGAAATTCTACACTCTCCAATGTTATTGCAAATTATTATCAGCATTATGCAGGATTAATTGCATTGATTTCAATATAGCCATGAGGTGAAGGCTGCATTGAAGGAGAAGCCTTGAGGACACACTTGGAACAGAGCACCAAAGGACAGCACAGATGGCAAGTAATGTGGCACTTTGTGGGTATCAGCAGCCTAGTTGTGTTAGAAAATTTCAGAACCCAGGAGTGGTATAGCTGCATCCTCAGGTAGTACAATGTCTAATTTTCTGAGGAACTGCTAGACTGATTTCCAGAGTGGTTGTACCAGCTTGCAATCCCACCTGCAATGTAGGAGTCTTTCTCTACATCAAGGCTATCCCCCTGTCTCTAAATATTTAACCCAGAATTGCTCCTGTCTAAAGAAAACACAGGGACAAAGATGGAGAACAGACTAAATGAAAGCCTTTAGAGATTGTCTCATCTTGGGACACATCTCATATGCAATCATCAAACACAGACATTATTTCTGATGCCAAGAAGTGCTTGCTGACAGGAGCTTGATACAGCTGACTCCTGAGAGGCTCTGCCAGACTGTTACCAATACAGTTGTGGATGCTGTCTGCCAGCCATCAGATTGAACATAGCGACCCCAATACATGAGTTAGGGGAAGGGCTGAAGGACACCTATGGCATTTACAACACCATAAAAGAGCAACAATATCAAAAAAAACCAGACCCCTCTCCTATCAGATCTCCCAGAGACTAAAGCAACAAACAAAGGATACAGGTGGAGGGACACATGCCTTCAGCCTCATATGTAGCAGAGAATTAACTTTTCTGGCGACAATGGAGGAGAGACCCTTGATTCTGTGGAAACAGATGACCCAACATAGGGGAATGCTATAGTTCTGAGCCAGGTGGGGATGTGTGGGTGACCACACTCATAGGAATAGGATATAGAGGGGATGGTATAGGGAGTTTGTACAGGGGAAAGAGTTAATGGAAATAACATTTCAAATGTAAATAAATAAAATTACCAATAAACAAGAAAAAAAGAAAAAAACAAAAGTACAAACAAAGATGCCCCTGGAGAGCAGAGACATTCTAAAAACCATAAAAATATAAATAAAAATATATCATGACTTGCCCAGGTTAAGCTTGCTATATGTTAATAAAAACACGATGTCTTTGTGTCCTCACTTCACAGTTAAAATTCAGTAGGGCAGGTTTAGAAATTTTCTGCATTTACTTGACATCCAAAGGGATATAAGAGACTGTACTCCACCCAAATAAATACAATTGCATTTGACACACTCAATTTTGGGTCAAGAATTTAGTTAACATCCACACTTAGACAGAAATCTAACCTTAGAAAGAACCAGCCTGTAGGCTTAGATTTTTTTGAAACCTACTTTTAATAAGTATTATCACATTCTTGGACCCACCTTCTAGCCCACCATGCAACGGTTGGGGAGAAAAGATGATAAATAGTATAAGTGGATGTGGACCTGCTTAGAAGTAGTTCTTTGGGGGAATTCCCAACTCCAATTTTCATTCATCAGGATACCAGCAGTCCATTTCTGTAGTGTTAGGATATCAAACATGAATCAGAAGCTGTGGCTAGATTTAGCAGAAACTACCAATCCTCCGATGAATCTGCACAAGTCCTTGGCAGTGACCAGGATGAGCTGGGACACCAGGAGATTTTTCTTTGCTGTGCCTCTCTCAATGAAGTGACAATCAGCCAAAGTTAAGATGCAATACCAAGGAATCATTCCAAGATAGCTATGCAAGCTTGCAATCACTGTCTATCGAGTCCTTGTTATTTTACCTCCAAATATCACATACAACCTTGCATCTTGCCTCAGCAAATCCCTCTGAGTCTGTCTTAACAAAGCTAAGTGGGCTTCACCTGATATATCCAGAAATTTCCACACTATATGCACCCTTTTGTTTTAAAATCATCTTTTTCCCTAACATTAAAAATTTACATATAATACAATAAATATAAGAACCAAATCTAAGAACATTACATCACATTTTAAATGAACAGCTTATAAACAATATAGTCTAACTAAACTACCTTAAAGTTCTATTGGTATACAATAAGTTTCACAAAAATTGGCTTACATTTCTGTCAGTATTCTATAATTCAAACAAGACAACTTTAAGTATCTACTAATATATAATAAGAAACAAAACAACCTTAAATTCTTCTTGGTAAAATTTTTTTTAAAATATTTTTATTTTCTCTTTATATACCTTAAAATAAAACATTGTCCCCCCACCTCAAGTTCTACATTCCATAC
>NW_021620659.1:0-1816 GCF_004785775.1 Grammomys surdaster | reverse complement strand
GCTGCTATGCCCTGGTTGAGATTTTCCGTGTGCTGCTGTCTACTAAGTAACATTCGGCGGTTCCTATAGGATCAAAACATCCTGACTAATATATGGTGTCCCAGAAAGGGAATTTACACTTGACATCCTATTGTCCCCCAATTGAGTTGCTGTTTATTCCTGAGTTTGGTATGATATATTATTATATTATACATTATATATTGAATATAGTATATTATATATTTCTAAATGTTATTTATTACATAAATTACATAAATTGCAAACTGTGTCATGTGTATTACATATTACATGAATTTTAAACGACATATTGTATCATGTAAGTTATATCACACATTATTCTATGTATATATTGTTATTATATATATAACGTATATGACATATAGTATATATATTATTGTATGCATATATATTATATACATTGTACATATTATATGTTACTATATTATATACTATATATTATTTTATATAGATACATATATATAGGACCCCGAAGGGCTGCTATGCCCTGGCTGAGACTTTCCATGTGCTGCTGTCTACTAAGTATCATTTGGCGATTCCTATAGGATCAAAACATCCTCACTAATATATGGTGCCCCAGGAAGGGAATTTACTCTGGACATCCCAATGCCCCCCACTTGAGTTCCTGTTTTTTCCTGAGTTTGATATGATATATTATTATATTATACATTATATATTGAATATAGTAGATTATATATTTCTATATGTTATTTATTACATAAATTACATAAATTGCATACTGTGTCATGCATATTACATATTACATGAATTTTAAACGACATATTGTATCATGTATGTTACATCACACATTATTCTATGTATATATTGTTATTATATATATAACGTATATGACATATAGTATATATTATTGTATGCATATATATTATATACATTGTACATATTCTATGATACTATATTATATACAATATATTATTTTATATAGATACATATACGTAGAACCCCGAAGGGTTGCTATGCCCTGGCTGAGATTTTACGTGTGCTGCTGTCTACTAAGTAACATTCTGTGGTTTCTATAGCATCAAAACATCCTGACTAATATATGGTGTCCCAGGAAGGGAATTTACACTTGACATCCTATTGTCCCCCAGTTGAGTTCCTGTTTTTTCCTGAGTTTGATACAATATATTATTATATTATACATTATATATTGAATATAGTATATTATATATTTCTATATGTTATTTATTACATAAATTACATAAATTGCATAATGTGTCATGCGTATTATATATTACATGAATTTTAAACGACATATTGTATCATGTAAATTATATCACACATTATTCTATGTATATAGTGTTAAATATATAACGTATATGACATATAGTATATATGGTGAATATGGATTATTCCTGTTCATTTATTTCTGAACTAATATTACCTATGACTGTTTACTATTGATAATTCAACATTTTTTATTTCTGATTTCCTATTAACTATGAGAGATGACTATTGATTATTCGTGATCATTTATTTCTGAGTTACTATTATCTATGACTGATGACTATTGATATTTCAGGTTTATTTATTTCTGATTTACTATTAACTATGAATGATGAGTATTGATTATTCATGTTCATTTATTTCTGATTTACTATTAACAACAAATGGTGATTATTGATTATTCCTCTTCATTTATTCCTAACATACTATTATCTATGACTGATGACTATGGATATTTCAGCTTTATTTATTTCTGATTTCCTATTAACTATGCCAGATGACTATGGATTATTCATGATCATTTATTTCTGACTTACTATTTTCTATGACGGAT
>NW_021620658.1:2492-2820 GCF_004785775.1 Grammomys surdaster | reverse complement strand
TGAGTACATCCCATGAATTTGGGGGACATACACTATTTATTATATACTTGCACATTTATCTGAATGGCCTATAATCTGATCTACTATAGACATCTAAGCCACTTGGTCCGTCATAAGGATGTCCATCCATGGTTCCAGGCTAGGACCTGGAAAGTCTGTTTGACTCAGAGATGAACCAGGCTGCCTATCTGTCCGAAGACGTAAAACAACGTTCCCCAATTAATGTTATCAGGAAAAAAAAATGCCTATCCCTTTACATTCTGTACACCAGCTTTCAAGGTACTCAAAATCCAGGAGAAAATAAGAATTTTGCTTCAGGAATTATAAC
>NW_021620658.1:1188-2482 GCF_004785775.1 Grammomys surdaster | reverse complement strand
CTTCTATGGCTGACTGACTATAATCTGTAAGGTGAACAAACCCATTTTCCCCCACAGTGCTTTATCAATGACAGTGTTTATCAAACGACAGAGATGCAAACTAAGGTAAGCAGCATGGTGGTTCACGCCTGCATAATCTCAGCCCTCAGGAGGCAGAAGATCACAAATTTGAGGCTACCCTGGCTGGATATTGAGACTTGGCATCTCAGAAAGCCACAGTCTAAGGAATACAGTGTTTGCCAATCATCTGCAGACTCTGAGTTTGATACCCGCACCACCAGAAAGAAAAGAAGGATAAAAATGAAGAGACGGAAAGGGGAAGGGATCTGAAGACCTCACGCCCTCTTCAGGTGCACCAACTCGTAGGAACCAGAATGTGTTCAGCTACCCAGAAACTCTCTGACCCTGATCCCTTTTGGGATTTTTTTGTTGTTGTTGTTTGGTTTTTCGAAACAGGGTTTCTCTGTGTAGCCCTGGCTGTCCTGGAACTCACTCTGTAGACCAGGCTAGCCTCGAACTCTCGAACTCAGAAATCCGCCTGCCTCTGTCTCCCAAGTGCTGGGATTAAAGGCGTGCGCCACCACCACCCCGCCCCTTTGGGATTTTATAGAGACTTCATCTCACGAATATGTTTCCTTTTAGACTGGGAGAGGAAGCCAACAGGGTCTATCTGTTCCAACTCCCTTCCTCTCTCTAGGTAGCCTCTCTTCCTTCAGGTAATGGGCAGTGCCCCCCTGGAAGGGGAGAGTCTATGATCTAGTGTTAAGAAGCATAGGTTAGAGAATTTGATTTTCATTTATTGGTTTATTTATTGATTGGTTGGTAAAGAAAAACTGTAACCCAGGCTAGCACTGTAGTCCAGGCTAGCTCTGAACTTACCTATAGTGATCCTTTTGCCTCAGCTTCTGGAACTTTGGAATCACAAGTATGAGATTCTACCCATTCAAAGACATTTTCTTTAGGTCGGCTGTGTTAATTGACCAAAATACTAGACAAAAACAATTCAAAGGAAGGAAAGTTTCTTTGCCCTAGGGATTTCAGAGACATTTCAACCTGCCATGGTGGTCAGGAATGTGAGGCAGCAGCAGCTTTCCCATGGCACCGACCAGGAAGCAGAAAGCACACTGGAACCTGGAGGGGGTGTGTGTGTGAGTGGTGGTGGGGATGGAGGAGGGAGCATAACCTTCAAAGGCCAATCCCTAGTGGCCTACTTAGGCAGGCGGGCCTAACACTCTTCAGGATTCAGCATTCAAAGCAGGCACCAATCGGAAACAGAGTATTTAAGACAAGAGGC
>NW_021620658.1:0-1178 GCF_004785775.1 Grammomys surdaster | reverse complement strand
TGGCACCCCAGAAGCCAGTGCATGAGAATTTATGTCTATTCATCTGAGCCATTGCTCTTCCCGGCTCTCTTCTGTCTAGCATACCATAGTCTCTGGGCTTTGTCTAATGGGACTTTAATATTTCCGAGTGCTGAGACTAAGTCTGTTTAACTGACATCTACTCGCAGACAGCGTGGTACCAAGTGCCCTCAAGAGGGAGCTAAGGGTAAGCAGATGAGTTAATAGACTTTGAAACTGGTAGAAGCAGGAGTGTGGTCATTAGATGATCAAGGGGTCATCTATGCTCTCGGCTGCTTTTATTCTGAGAAAGTGAGAAGTGTTGAGCTTTGCAGAATATGAAGGGGGAGGGGCCAGGAAAGGACGAGCTGACTGTGTTTTTAAAAATAGTCTTTCCAGAGTTTTCTATTTCCCCATGGGTTTTTGTTGTTGTTGGATTTTTTTTTAATAATTCACTTATGCTCATTGGTGTTTTGCCTGCATGTATATATCTGTGTGAGAGTGTCTGATCTTCTGGAGCTGGTGTAGTTACAGACATCTGTGAGCTGCCATGTGGATGCTGGGAATTGAACCCAGGTCCTCTGGAAGATCAGACAGTGCTCTTAACCACTGAGCCATCTCTTCAGTGCCTCCCCTTTTAAAAAACTTTCTTTTTTTTTTTAAAAAAAATATTTTATTTATTTAATGTATGTGAGAACACTGTAGCTCTCTTCAGATACACCAGAATCTGTTACAAATGGTTGCTCGCCACCACATGGTTGCTGGGAATTGAACTCAGGACCTCTGGAAGAGCAGTCCATGCTCCTAACCGCTAAGCCACTCACTAGCCCTTAAAAAACTTTCTAAGTTCAACCTTGCCCTTCTTGAGGCTGTAGTGCCCAGGGAAGGCAGGGATTTCTATGGCTGGCATCTCTTTTGGCTCTATAATTCTTGGTTGTAAATTAGCTACTGACATGACTGAAGGTCTGATATTAGTCCAAGGTGTCCATATCACTGGTTTGATTGTAGAAAAGTTATGTTTGGAGATTGAGTACTAATTATGTTAATAGAATCATTTTAATAATAAAGGATCCGATTTCATCTGCCGTTTCCTTAACAAACTCCTTCTATAAGTGATTGCCTGCGCTTCACTAATTTCTATAACCAAGCTGGAATGGAATCCAAAAGAAAAGGTAAAGCGT
>NW_021620657.1:0-2381 GCF_004785775.1 Grammomys surdaster | reverse complement strand
TACACACATACTCACACACACATATACACACATATGATTATAGGAAATATTTGTAATTAGTGATAATTGTTAATTCCACAACTTCACATTTCAAAACAATTAACAATACTCTCACATAGCCATAGATGCATCCAACCAGTCATCCCCAAAATCAAACAACTGAGGCCAAATATTACAAATTTTGAGCTTCTCCAGACTACATAAAGATATCTATCTAAACTAATAATAATTAAACCTAAATCTAAAAAGTTTGGTCACCTTCAGACACTTCTAAAATTTAAATTTCTGCATTTTTTTAAAACAGCGAAGTGCTGTGGTAGAGAGATGACTCAGCAGTTAAGAGCACTGACTGCTCTTCCAGAGGTCTTGAATTCAATTTCCAGTAACTACATGATGGCTCACAACCATCTGTAGTGGTATCTGATACCCTCTTCTAGTGTGTCTGAAGACAGTGACAGTGTACTCATGTAAATACTATACATAAATCTTTTAAAAATGGAAGTGTTTAAGTTTCAGTCTTTTTTTTCTTTTTTATTGGATGTTTTATTTACATTTCATATGTTGTCCCCTTACCCCATACTCCACCCACCCAGGAACCCCCCATCCCCTCACCCCTCCTCCTTCTTCTCAGTGGAAGTAACCCCTGCCAATTCCCCCAATCCCACCTCCCCACCCTCAAATTCCCACCCTGTGGGGTGCCCAGCCTTCATGAGGTCAAGGATCTCTTCTTCCACCTATGCCCAGCAGGGCCCTCCGCTCTTACATTTACAGCTGAAGGCATGGGTCCCTCCTTAAGTGCTCCCAGGCTGGTGGTTTAGACCCTGGGAGCTGTGGTTGGTTGGTATTGCTGCTCTCCTCATGGGGCCACAAACCCTTTCAGCTCCAATAGTCTTCACTCTAACTCCTCCATTGGGAACCCCTGATCAGTTCAATGGCTAGTTGTGAGCATCTGTCTCTGAATATGTCAGACTCTTGCAGACCTCTGAGGAGACATCTATATCAGGCTCTTATCAGCATGCACTTCCTCACTGCCACTTCAGCATCTACCTTTGGTGACTGCACATGGGATGGATACTCAGGTGGAATAGTCTTCAGACGGCCCCTCCTTCAGTTTCTGTCCCTCACTTTGTCTCCATATTTGCCCCCTTGAGTATTTTTTAAAATATTCAGACTCTCAAGTATGATCTTCTATAAAATAAAAAATAAATCAACTACTTTTCTATTTCGAGAGGGAAGAACCAGGGTATAATCAATCTTAAAGCAAATCTGAACTTATAAGATGAATATGACTCTATGTCCAGTTATCTTCTGGCATCCTTTTAAGGTCTTGGATGACTTCTGAGGCTCTACTTTCTTCAGCACACACAGCTTGTCTTCTCAGACAGAGCCATTCATAGCCTGGTATTGTGCTTTGTGGTCATCCCATAGTACTGGAATTTCCAAAACTGCTGTGGTTCGTGGCCCCAACTGGGGTGAACTGTCATCACTAGGCTCTCTTTAGGGACTCTAGCTCTGCCCCACAATGCAAGGCCTCAGCTGTTCTCCATGACCTTTTCATGTCTTCAAAACCATTAGCACCTGGGTGATTCTTATATTAACAAGTTTGCTGCGCCAGAAGAAGTATAACCTTGACTGCTTATGGAGCACAGCTTCTGTTTGGTGACTCTGTGGAAACACTTCTCAGAAGGCTTCACCTCAGTTATGCTGGTCTCTTGTTAGTCATGTCTGATTCTTTAGCCCTAGCTGATCAGCATCCACTGTTCCAGCTAAGCAAAGGTTCTATTTCAGTGGTTTTAGTCTCTTCTTAATCACAGCCAATTCTGTAGCTCCAGCTGACCAGATACCACAGATTCCTCCCCCAAAAATCCCAATAGTGTCTTTGCTCTGCTTTGAAACTTCAGAAGCCATATGTCTATTGTCTGCATCCCTCTCAACATTCTCATCATCTGAGCTCATATAAAAGATTTTATTGATCTCTCAACACTGAATGGCTTTTGTAGTGCACAGTTCTGTATACTTCATATGTATAAAATCTCCATTTACATATCCATTTCATTATTTCATTTTTTTTTATCATCAGAGTAATACTCATTTGTGTAAATGTACCACAGTTTTTTTTTTAATCCTTTCCTTGGTTGAATGGGCATTTTTGTTCTAGATATTATGAATAGAGCGGTAATGACCATAATTGAACAAATATCTCTCTGGTTGCCTGAAGTGTCCTTTGTTTATATTCCTAAAAGTAGCATGGCAGATTTCAGTCTTCCTAAGGAATCATTATACCAATTTCTATGACTGTTATACAACTCTGCAGTCCCACCATCAATGGATGACTTTTCCTTTTCCTCAACATCCTCATTAGCATGAGCTGTCACTTGTTT
>NW_021620656.1:0-1033 GCF_004785775.1 Grammomys surdaster | reverse complement strand
AATTGGTTTTTAAGAAAAAATTTTGACAGAATTTCTTGTTAAATAAATAATTTGACAGAATTTGTTTTTAAATAAAGATTTTGACAGAATAGGTTATTAAATAAAGATATTGACAGAATTGGTTTTTAAATAAAGATATTGACCGAATTGATATTTAAATACATATATTGACAGAATTGGTTTTTAAATAAAGATATTGACAGAATTGGTTTTTAAATAAAGATATTGACCAATTGATATTTAAATACATATATTGACAGAATTGGTTTTTAAATAAGGATATTGACAGAATTGGTTATTACAGAATTGATTATTACATAAAGATATTGACAGAATTGGTTATTAAATAAAGATATTGACAGAAGTGTTCATTAAATAAAGGTATTGACAGAATTGGTTATTACAGAATTGAATATTATATAAAGATATTGACAGAATAGGTTTTTAAGTACACATATTGACAGAATTGTTTTTAAATAAATATCTTGAAAGAATTTTAATTAAAATAAAGATATTGACAGAACTGGTTATTAAATAAAGATATTGCCACACAGAATTCGTTATTAAATAAAGATATTGACAGAACTGGTTTTTAAATAAAGTTATTGACAGAATTGGTTTTTAAAGAAAGATATTGACAGAATTGGTTATTAATTAAAGATATTGACAGAGCTGATTATTAATTAAAGTTATTGACAGAATTGTTTACTAAATAAAGATATTGACAGAATTGGATATTAATTAAAGATATTGCCAGTAAGAATTGGTTATTAAATAAAGATAATGACCGAACTGTTTTTTAAATAATGATATTAATAGAATTGGTTTTTAAATAAACATATTGACAGAATTGGTTTTTAATTAAAGATATTGACAGAATTGTTTATTAAATAAAGATGTTGACAGAATTGGTTTTTAAGAAAAAATTTTGACAGAATTTCTTGTTAAATAAATAATTTGACAGAATTTGTTTTTAAATAAAGATTTTGACAGAATAGGTTATTAAATAAAGATATTGACAGAATTGGTTTTT
>NW_021620655.1:0-2804 GCF_004785775.1 Grammomys surdaster | reverse complement strand
AAAAAAATAAATAAAATGTTGTACTGCAAGGATACATAATTACCAAGTAAAAATAGATGTTTTGAAAAGAAGTCATATCTTTAAACATCTAGCGAGTCAAACAATACTCAATAAGACTGGTACCATAAATATTTTTTTCTGCTTTCTTGATATTTTCACAGTTTATTTGATAAATCTTGTAGAGACTGTAATTCTCCAAGCTGGCAGTTAGCTTTTTGTCCTCACAATTCAGCAGGATTGCCTTTCTTTGGCTCCTGGTATTATTGTAGGGTACCATGACTACTGATATACTGGAGTGTGATCAGTAGAACAACCTAAGTTGCTTTGTGGCCATATCAGTTAATAGTCATTGTTAGTCTCTCTTGAGACACTGGGCTCTAAGCTTCCTTTTGAGGCTGAAGTGTTCAGGATAGGAGCTGTTTGAACTTCTCGTGATGGGCTTTCCCCCATGTATCCCTATAAAAACTTATGTCAACAATACTGTGGGTAAAGGCGTGTGGGTTTGTTCCTGGGCACTCTATTCCATGGTGTACATGTCTATTTTTGTTTCAGTTACACACATTTTTGTTACTAAGGATCTACAGTTTCATTTGAAAGTAGATCTTGTTTTATCTCCAGCATTATTTCTTGTTAGAATTGCTTTGAGTATGTGAAATCTTTTGTGGTTTCATGTGAATGTTATAGTTTTCTACTTAGGTTTATAATGTCATTGGAATTTTATGGGTATCTCATTAGATCTGTAGATGATTTTCAGTATCAGGACTGCACCAATGTTATCATGTTCTTCTTTCTTAATGGCTTCAGTTTAACACCATTACGATTCTCCAGAGGGCACTGCTGAGATGGAGTGTGGGCTGCAGATGGAGCAGAGGCAAGGCAGCCTTCCCTGGTAACAAGGAGTAGCTACACAGTGTGAACTATTATTAGAGTTGGATTTTAGTATAATATAAATGTGAGGCTGAGACAGGCTCCGTGACTCACTGCTTCTGTTATTTTAGGAAACACAATTTTTTCCTGCATATTAGAATCTCATTTTAACCTTACACAGCTAATGTGGTCATCATATAAACTTAAAGAAACACACATGCCTCCCTGCACATATGTAGCAGATGTGCAGCTTGGTCTTCATGTGGGTCCTGAACAACAAAAGCTATTGCCTGTACCTGGGATATATTCTACTAGCTAGGCTGCCTTGCTGGCTTCCGTGGGAGAGGAAGCACCTAGGCTCACAGAGACTTGAAGACTTGTAGTACAGAGGTGGGGAGATGCCCGGGTTGGGGGCCCCCACTCAGAGGAGAAGGGGAGGAGGGGAGAGGGAAAGGATTGTGGGAGGAGGTGATGGACTGGGAGGGGGCAGTGAGCAGGATGTAAAGTGAATATGTAAAAAAAATAAAGTTAAATTAAAAAAAGAAAGAAACACATACAGAATACATGGAGCATAGAAGCTGCTCAAGAAATGCTAGTGAGCATGAGAATAAGGAAATTGCTAACGGTGATAGCAGCAACGTCAGCCGACATGGTAGAAACTTTCTTATACAAACTTTAGTGGTGAGAAGCTTTGTCTAATGTTTATCCACATTTTCATGTAAGAGGTTACTTACTCTGGTATTAAGTCAATTCATAGCAATAGGTCCCCATTTTCTGATTTGTAATTTTAAAATTGTCAAAATTTTGCTTCTCTAAGTTTGATATCAGTGTACCCACATACTATACCAGAATGCTGTTTGATGCTTTTACGCTTTTTGTGCTAAATTATTTAACAGTACTGAAGAGTTTCTAAAAAAATTTTTTATGTGACCACATACTTTCAGAGACAAGCAGGGACTGTAGATGCTAGCACTTTTGGACATATTTAGATTTACATCTTGTAATTATTCTGAGATTTTAATATCAGAAAAGGTGTCAATTATCAGCTTCTCTTGATGATAGAAGGTACCATGTTCTCAACACTGGCCAGATGCATGGAAGCACAAATGTGACCAATCCCAGGTCTTGAGATTAATTGAAGGTGAATAGCTTGTATTTCCCATCTCTTTTACCCCTGGGCAAGAATTCTGATTTGCTTGAGAGCCATTAGTGACTGTACAAATGAAATTACACATCCAGGTTTGGGAACCTACAATCTGTACCGGATTCTGTTGACTGATACCACAGAGTGCTAGCCTAGGTCTAGATAGCTCCTTAATTAGGTCATTATTTTAATGGGTTTCTATTAGAGTTACAAAAGCTATGTTCCAACCGGAGTATTATGCCTTACCTTTAAGTTACATGCCACTTACAAGGCACTATCATTTGCTTCTTAAAAGCTAGAGAAAGTGACCGAGCACAGGGACCCCAATGGTGGAGTTAGGGGAAGGACTGAAGGAGCCGAAGATGATTGCAATACCATAGGAAGGATAACAGTATCAACCAACTGGACTACCCAGAGCTCCCAGGGACTAAACCACCAACCAAAGAGTACACATGGAGGAACCATGGCTCCAGCTGCATATGTAGCAGAGGATTCCCTTATTTGGAATCAATGGGAGGGGAGGCCTTTGGTCCTGCCATGGGTCAGTGTAGGGGGATGCTAGCTAGGGTGGTGAGGTGGGAGTGGGAGAGTGGGTGAGTGGGTGTGGAGCCCCCCTCATAGAGGTAGGGGTGGGGATGGGATAGGGGATTTGCAGAGGGAAAACCAGGAAGGGGGACATTTGAAATGTAAATTGATAAAATAACCAATAAAAATAAATAAAAAAGAAAATGCAGCAAGGGAAAAGGAAAACAAAGAAGAGTGAAAGGGGAGGATGTAGAAAATGAAGGAGCGA
>NW_021620654.1:0-2820 GCF_004785775.1 Grammomys surdaster | reverse complement strand
TTTTTTTATATTATGCCAAACAGATTTATTCTTGATAACATTAGTTTGCTGATTTTCTTCAACAGTACAATCCTTTTTTTAAATTTCATGTCCATATATATTTCATATAGATACATATTCATGTATATAATATATAACTATGTTATATATAATTATATAACATATATATGTTATATTGTTTGATCATCAGTTTCCCCTTCCTCCCTTCTTTCCAGTCCTCCCTCCCTCTCATCCTCATCTCCTCCCTTTTTTTTTCCTTTTTTAAATTTTATTTTATTGGTTGCTTTATTTACATTTCATATGTTGTCCCCTTACCCCATCCCCCACCCACCCAGGGACCCCCAATCCCCTCACCCCCTACTCCTTCTTCTCTGTGGATGTAACCTCTGTCTACCCCCACTACTCCCACATCCCCACCCTCAAAATTCCCACCCCCCTGGGGCGTCCAGCCTTCATGAGGTCGAGGTTCTCTTCTTCTACCTATGCCCAGCAGGGCCCTCCACTCTTACATATTCAGCTAAAGCCCTGGATCCCTCCCTAAGTGCTCCCAAGCTGGTGGTTTAGACCCTGGGAGGTGTGGTTGGTTGGTATTGTTGCTCTCCTCATGGTGCCTCAAATCCTTTCAGCTCCTTCAGTCTTCACTCTAACTCCTCCATTGAGAACCCCATGATCAGTTCAATGGCTAGTTGTGAGCATCTGCCTCTGAATATGTCAGACTCTTGAAGACCTCTGAGGAGACATCCATATCAAGCTCTTATCAGCATGCACTTCCTGACTTCCACATCAGTGTCTACCTTTGGTGGCTGCACATGGGATAGATACTCAGGTGGAGTGGTCTTCAGACGGCCCCTCCTTCAGTTTCTGTCCCTCACTTTGTCTCCATATTTGCTCCCTTGAGTATTTTGTTGCTCCTTCTAAGAAGGACCGAATCACCCCCACTTGGTCTTCCTTCTTTATGGGCTTCATGTGGCCTGTGAGTTGCATCTTGGGCATCTCAAGGTTCTGGGCTAATATGCAATAATCACTGAGTGAATACCATGTGTGTTCTTTTGTGATTGGCTTACCTCACACAGGATGATAATTTCTAGTTCCATCCATTTACCTAGGAACCACTCAAATTCATAGTTTTTAATAGCTGAGGAATACTCCATTGTGTAAATATACCACATTTTTTGAATCCATACCTCCGTTGAAGGACATCTGGGTTCTTTCCAGCTCCTGGCTATTATAAATAAGGCTGCTATGAACATAGTTGACCTTATATCCTTGTTATTTGTTCGAGCATCTTCTGGGTATATGCCTAGGAGTGGTATAGCTGGATCCTCAGGTAATGCTATGTCCACAGAATTCTATGTCATAGAATTTGAATTACTTTCATTATTTGAAAACATTTTTCAAACTTTAAGATGTTAGGTTAAGTAATACTAAGCAGTATTGATTAATTCCTACTATTGGAGACAATTACTCAGCAGTCTTGTCAAACAATGTTTTATGTTGATGAGTCTTCACTATATGGCCAGAGCTTAGGAATCTCCTGGTCTAGTTCAAGAATTGATAAAAGATTGGCTAGTTCTTCTTTGGTAATAAGTCTTTCCTTTCAAAATAGTATTTATCTATTTTGTTGTTGGTGGTGGTGTTGGTGGTGGTGTTGGTGGTGGTGGGGGGTGGTTTTGGTGTTTTGCTGTTAAATCCTACAGACCAGAATTCCACTGACATTTAATGATTCAAATCATTGATATTGTCGGCCCCTCGATCATTGGCAGGGTGGCAGTTGTGTCTCATGTGCCTCAGTAGGTGCCAGAGAAGAGAGAGGCTATATTTAAGCTCAGTGTTGTGGCCTGAGATCATCTGAAGAATGAAGAGTATAACACAGGACTGAAGGAGCTGAAGGGGTTCTCAACCCCATAGGAAGAACAACAATATTAATCAACCAGACCCACTAACCCCAGATATTCCAGGGACTAAACCAGCAACCAAAAAGTACACATGGAGGGACTCATGGCTCCAGCTACATATGTAGCAGAAGATACTCTTGTGGGGAAATCAATAGGAGAGGCCCTTGGTCCTGTGAAGGCTCCATATCCCAGTGTAGGGGAATGCCAGGGAGGGTAGGCTGCAGTGAGTGGGTAGGTAGGGAACAGCCTCACAGAAGCAGGGGTAGGAGACATGGTAAATAGGGATTTTGTGGTGGGTGGGAAAACTGGAATGGGGATAATATTTCAAATGTAAATTAGGAATGTTTCTAAGGAGGGGGAGAAACTAAAACACATTGTAAAAAGTGATCCTGAAATGACCTAGTCCTGTGTATATCTAGATTGGATTCAGTGGTGAGAAGCAAGCTGGAAACAAGTCAACCCTGCCTGTGACAGTGGACCATGGTTAGAAATGAGCCTTAGACAGAAAACTTCTGAATGGGGCAACATAGGCAGGTGCAGGCAAGGAGAAATCGGGAGAGAACCACCAGTCCAGAGACAGGCAGCCTGGACAGAGTTGTAGCCTGAGATGATGATCAGTCCAGCAACAGACCCAAAGGGGGCTCCAGATGAAGAGGGGAACCCGAGGAAAGACACTATTACTGAGGGTATAGAGTGCTCACAAGAAAGGGTTGTATCACGACTGCCCTCTGAAAGACCAAACAAGCACCCTGAAGTATCAGTTATAGATATTTACACTCAACCAGTGAACAGAAGCTGCTGACCACTGTAGTTGACTTAGTGAAAAGGTGGAAGAAGCTGAGGAGTAGGGTTACCTTGTAGGACAAGCAGTATCATATAGCCTGGACCCCAGTGATCTCTCAGACCCGGACCACCAATGAGTTAG
>NW_021620653.1:0-15089 GCF_004785775.1 Grammomys surdaster | reverse complement strand
AAGGGAATCCCTGCATTTCACTTCCATGGCTTTTTTATTTTTTTAAGCTTCAGTGGGTATCTGACAGTAGTACCAGGAAAAGAATTGTGCTCCTGGTCATGGTCTTATATTCTCAGAACTCCTCTGACCTCCTCTCCCTGACAGTACCCACATTAGATTTCATCATCACCCATTGTGGGTGGCAGGTATTTCTGTCCTTTAACCAAATACCTTTCAGTGTTGATACACTCAGACAATGAACCCTATTGCCATCTCTGGGGTGTTTGGTGTTTCAGTAGGGGGAATTGCCACTGTGTTGACCATGGTCTCACTCTGCATGAATTTTAGTCCAAACTACTGGGCGTTGACTAACAGGGTAGGACATCTGAACATCTCCTATCAAGTTCTTTCGGTTATTTAATTTTCAATCTGACTTATGAAAACAAAAGACTGAGGGATCTAAAGCCAAGTTGCACCTTGTAAAACTGACAATAATGGTGGAGAAGCTATCTCTGTGGTCATTATGAGCATGTGTAGGTAGACAGAGCAAACACCTGGCTGCTTTCATCTCCTGGTGTCTATAGAGTGATGGGAGAGCTGAGATTCACTTAGGAGGCATCTAATGCCTGTACCAGACTGTTTGTGGTGTCACTTGTTTCCAGGCATGCTCTCCTTCTCTTAGAGCTGAGGGTGTTCTCCCAGGACACTCTGCATTCTCTTTGGACAATTTACTTATGTTCTTCTGCCTACAGTGGCTGGCAGACAGTCATCATGCCCTGCAAATCTCTTAAACAAGAAAGAGGCCATGAAGGAGGAAAAGAGTCTGACCAAAGAGCTGGAGCTCAGTACCCAGGAGAGAAACGAGCTGAGAGACCGCTTGATCTATGTCACAGAGGGATCCATGAACAAGAGGTACTCATTGCTCCAAACACTTTGGTGTCAGTCTGACATCTACAATGTCACCCTCATCTTATCCTTTTAAGGTTGTGAGTTCTGGGAAGCAGTACCTCCACAGAGTCCATGTGCCCAACTTTATGTCCCTAAGTGCTTCTTAGAGGATAGGCTGAACATGAAGCTTGGTCAGGAGCGAGAAGGGAAATGGACTCTTTTGCTTCCTCCAATTGAAATGTCGAACTTGTGGTCTGAGTAAAGTATTCTGGATGGAGGCAGTGTCTAGTGAATGCGCAGCATGCATTTGGAAAGTCCTCAACAGATGCAGTGAGTTTGTGGTGACGCTTTGTACTTACCTGGCTCTTAATTGAAGGCTGGAAGGTCCTAGCAGCAGCTGGTCCCACACTGTTCATCTCAGTGCTTGACTAGAAGGCCTGAAGCTTATGCCTGTTCCTCTTTGTCTGTGTGCCTTATACTCTTGAGTCAGTAATGCTGAATGAATGTCTTCTTATTCTGATTGTTCTCTCTCCAATGCTGTATCTCTCTCTTTCTCATTCTCTGATTCTGTTTCCTTTTCCTTGTCTGTGTGCTTGTGTGTGTCCACATGCATATGGATGTGCAGACATACAGTAGGTATATATTTCCTTCCACTCTTTGGGAACTAGGGTTCTGTGTTTTGTCCTGTGGCTTGACCTGTATAGCAGTTTAAATGTGAAGGGAGTCCTGAGGTCCGGGAGCCCCTACTGTAAGCAGCACTGTTCATTGCCTGTGTGGTGCCATTTGTCTGTACATTTGTATCTCTTTGGCAGACTAGAAAACTGTGTTGATGTCTGGTCTCATCCTCAGAATTATGTGTAATGAATATCTCTACACTATTAGTTATCCAGGATTTAGAGTCCCTGTTTTGAAAGTAGGAAATATATAATCACAGGTTTCTGGTGGTCAAGGACCTGTGGCCTAGTCTCTTTAGAGGATAAGCTGCTAGACCTCGAAGTCAGGCCAGCTGAGTGAACACAGGGAGCCAGGGTACCCTCCATCTGGATGCCAAACTTCTGCTGTCCAGGATAACAAGTTTCCAAAGGTGGAGAAGATGCAAGTATGTAGAAGGAAGAAATTGGCCTTCCAGGACTGGGGTAGGACAGGACCCAGCCTGAGTTCATGTGTTCCTAAAAGCCCATGTTCATTGAGTTCTGTCTTCCTGGGGCCAGAGCCTATTACAGGCCAAATCCACTGTATGAAAAATTGAAGTTAAAGGAGAAGCTGGTCATGTCATTCCTGAACAAATTAGAGACAGAGAACATTGACTCCTGTAAGAACTTCCAGGAGCACAAGAAGAAGATTAACTTCTACAGGTAAGTACAGGTCATGGAGGCTACCACTTGTGCAATGGCCATTTCTGTATTCCTTTGATTCTGGAATGGAGAGTCTGCAGCTCTGGTCTCTCCCTTCGGTCTCTTAACCATCAGTGTACCTTGGGCCCTTTGGCCTCAGGTTTCTTCAATCTGCAAGAGAAAGTTAGCCCTCCCATGGTTATCCAGGCATCCTGAGGAGCCTCTAAGATAACAAAATGAGAAGGTTCCTTTGCAGTACTGGACCTCTGGGGCTCAGGCAGTGTTTTACAGATGTGAGTGTGATGGAACACATGGGTAGAATTCCCTCCCCTTAGTTCTCCTGAACTCCACTGAGGGTATTTGCACCCTACTAATTGAAGTTGCTGCAATACACTGGGCTCCCATGGAGATACCTCTTTCTTTGGGAGAGGCAGATAGATGGAGATACCTCTTTCTTTTGGAGAAACATGGAGCCTTATTGGAGCTTGGACTGCAGACATGATTAGTTCTTACCTGCATTGGCTGTTTGCTGTTTGTGCAGCTGTCATGGATATATTGAAATGTATTGCTCTATGTCTTCATGGGAACCTGGATCCTGGTGGGGTAATGGCACCTATAAGTAGGAATGGCAGGAGGAGTCTGCAGGATCTTAATATGCAGAGTGTGTTTCCAAAAACCTGCACAATCGGCTCCTGTTGCAGTCCTCTGTTTTAAAGAAGTCATTGGTCCAAGTGAAGCAGGAATACAAGGAAGTGAAGGCTGATTGGTACCTCCTCCAACAGTACTTGACTGAGATGAACCTGACGGTTGAAGATGAACAGGAGAAGACCAACAACCTCCAGAAACAGCAACATCAGGTAGGGACAAGCAGCTTATTCAGACTAACACTGTCTGTCATCATTTGCCTATTGGATCCATCTTTGCATTCATCCACCATCTTTTAAATCCACACTCCCAAACAGCCACCCACTTCATGGAATACAGTTCATTACTTTGTCTATGCACAAGTATTCTGGGAACTTCAACTCTTGGGAGACACTGAATTATTGGCAAGTGTACCTTGCTACTCTGCTTGAAGCTGCAGTCTAGAAAGGGTAACAGATGAATGACAAGTCACACTCTTGCATGTCCTCATGATAGGAGGGTTGCTAAGCAGAGCTTTGAGAAAGTTCTATGTCTTGTGACAGGAGTTGTGCAGGGGCATGTGACCTCCCAGGTAGGCATCACTTGCAGGGAGTAAAGCCAAATGCAACTATCAAATGAGTGCTTCTCACTGTCAGTGGTCTGGGTGGCATGTGGCCTTCTCCTTTCTCCTGCAGCCCAATGAGGTCTCTTCCCATTGGCCAGGTCTTGGTTTGCACTGATAGAAGTCTGAGTGGCAGCTTGTCAGCCCATGTGTTTGTGAGCTTTGCTTGCTATTTTGCCCTGCTTGCAGATTTAGCAGCAAGGGTTTCAGTTAAAAGATCAATGTTGAAGTCTAGTTGAGGTGGTGGGAGGCAGCAGCTGACATCTGACATGCATGTCCCCACCAAGCCTGTGTCTTAATAACTGCCTTCCTCTCCCAGGTCTCAGAAGCTGCAAGAGAGCTGGAATTGGCCACATCCCAGCAGGAGAGCCTCCTGCAGAATGAGTTGCCACCTCAGGAGCCCCCTGCTGAGCTCCCTCCTCAACAGCCACAGACTTCTTTGGATGAATCTCCTTCCTCATAGATCATTTCCACAGTGTGAATGGGCCCAAACTATGTAGCCAGTGAGACAGCCAGGCTGATTCAGGGTCTTTTTCTCTTTCCTGTGTGACCCCTTGAGAGAGAACTGAGGTGATTGCAGTACCAGCAAGTGCTCAAGAGGAGAAACTGGCTCTAGTCTGTGCTGCTCAATGTGCAGTGGGGAAATGTCACTTCACAATTTTTTCTGTTAGAGTTCCATTGAAATTTTCTTTTGCATGGTTTTGTTTTTTCTTACGTTATTGAGATATTATTACATGTTCTTGTTATTGATTTTGATTTTGCTAATGATTTTCACAGTTTATATTAACTTTCATATTAAAACTTGTTATGTAAAATTGATTTCTTATGAATAAAAAGTTGATCTCTAATTCTTGACTCTGTTTTTTTAATTTTGTTTAACCTTTCTTTTACACTCCATATTTTATCCCTCTCCATGTTCACCCTCTGATGGATTAACATACTGTTCTGCTCCCCATCTGTCTCCCGGAAAAGGTTCCCAAGGTCCCTCCTAAACCCCAACTCCACCAATCCTTGCCATTCTTTGGAGTCCTTTGAGTGTTAGGTCCACTTTCTCTGACTGAATCCAGACCTGGAAGTCCACTTTCTGTATATGTGTTGGGGGCCTCACATCAGCATGCTTATACTGGCCGATTGGTGGTCCAGTGTCTCAGAGATCCCTGGCGTCCAGGTTATTTGCGACTGCTGGTCCTCCTACAAGGTTACCCTACTCCTCAGCTTCTTCCAGCTTTTCACTAAGTCAACTACAGGGGTCAACAGCTTCTGGTCACTGGTTGAGTGTAAATATCTGCAACTGAGACTTCTGGTTGCTTGTTTGGTCTTTCAGAGGGCAGTCATGATAGACCCTGTTTTGTGAGCACTCTATAGCCACAGTAATAGTGTCAGCTCTCTGGTCCTCCTCTTCAGCTGGGGCCTCCTTGCGGTTGTTGCTGGACCTTCAGCCAGACTGATGAGCATCTCAGGCTAGAACTCTGTCTGGGCTGCCTGGCTCTGGACTGATGGTTGTCTCCCGATTTCTCCTTGCCTGCACATGCCTATGTTGCCCCATTCAGAAGATTTCTGTCTAAGGCTCATTTCTAACCACAGTCCATTGTAACAGGCAGGGTTTCTTGTCTGCAGCTTGCTTCCCACCACTGATTCCAATCTAGCCCTACACAGAACAAGGTCATTTCAGGATTGCTTTTTACAGGGTGCTTTAGTATCTTCTTTCCCTCTTAGATACTTTCTTAATTTACATTTCAAATATTATCCGCATTCCGAGGGTCTTCCTGGCTTTCTGGTTGAGACTCATTTCCTCCTGTATCGTTCTCAGGCAGTGGTTCATATTCTGAATGGTCCGGAGCCAGAGTGCTCATGTCTGTCTGCTCTGCTTCCCGTGCGTCCTGGAGCACTGCATTCTCACGACTTTTGTCACCATCACCATTGGCATCCAATCCCTGCTGGTCGCAGCCTGTAGGATGACCAGGAGCCTCTTCCCACGCAGCATTCACACCAACATCAGCACTACTTGCTTCCAAATGGAACATATGAGTCCCCCATACTTTTGCATTAGGGTTTAGCTCTGAAACCTTAGTTGTTGGGACCCGAGTCAAAGCTGGGAGGGAACTTGTTTGACAAGTGGCTTGTGATATAGGACCATTCATCAGATGAGAGCTGTCCTTGCCCTCCTGGACTCGCTGTGCCTGCGGTTCTGCCACAACTTTAGCTTCCTGATCAGAAGTCATGGGCTCCACTGGAAAAGTATAATGCTAACCTCAGGACTCTGTCAGCCTCCCGCCCTGCCTGACCAGCAGGCTGCGGGCTCCTTGCCACAGCCCAGGTGCCTGGAGACAGCGCAAAACATGCAGGGATGGCCGAGGAGGGAGAAGGCAAGAAAAGGCAGCATGTCCGGGTAGGGCTGGAGACAGCAAAGAAGAGCTAGCTCGAGATGGCTTGGCAGCGATGGCAGCTGATCCTTCCTTTTTTGGGCCTCGAGACTCCAGATCCCAAATGCTCCTTCCCGGACTTTGAATTTTATAGTCATTTCAAAGTATTAATTGACAATCTCTGACTGCAGGAGACCACTGCATCTTCTTTGGTCTCCTTAAATATATTTTATTTCAATGTCTTTAAAGTTCACTATAGTGGATGTGCATTCCTCGTTTTATTCTGACTACTAGGTTGTTCTTCAACATAACCCACTCCTTAACTTGTATTAATTTTCATAAAGTGCTTACTCATTATATAAT
Source organism: Grammomys surdaster (assembly GCF_004785775.1). Classification (NCBI taxonomy): domain Eukaryota; kingdom Metazoa; phylum Chordata; class Mammalia; order Rodentia; family Muridae; genus Grammomys; species Grammomys surdaster. Next base: position 8,916 of record NW_021620653.1, on the reverse strand, counting down.
GTCATCCCAGTAATTCTCCATATACCTATCTATTTTAAAAGGAGACATTTCTAGTAATGGTCAAAATCCTTTCGGTACCCACAATTCCAAATCATTTGGAGTTGCCTTCATAAGTAATGATTAGGTCAGATACTCACTGATGTCTAGGGAGGGAAAGAAAATGAAGAGAAACAGACAACATACACAACTTGTGAAGTAATAATAGATCTTTTTGGCAATTGCTATGATATTTTTCTTTTGTTGAAAATCGATTCTTTTCTCATACCATTTATCCTGATTATAGCCTGCACTACCTTCCTCCTATCAGTTCCTCTCCACCTCCTCTACCTCCCTGATTCATAACTTTCTGCCACTTATGAGAAAAGAACAGACTTCAAAGAATGAGCTTCCAAACGTGACAAAATAAGATATAGGAAGATGAAGAAAAAGGTATGATACTGAAGATGAACACACTAACCCAACAGAAGATAAAGGGTTTCTAGATCAGGCACAAGAGTCAGTGACACACTGTTCAGTATCCCATAAAAATGTTAAGCTAATAGGGAAAACAAAGATGCAGAAGACCTGGTATAGGCCCATATTGGCCATGTACTTGATTTTCAGTCTGGATGAGCTCCTATGGCCATTGCTTAGTTAATTCAGAGAGCCTAGTTCCCGAGGTGTCCTTTGTCCTCTTTTAGAGTCACTGTGCCTCCTGTTCTACAGGAGTATCTTATGGAGGTGACTGAAGCCTGGAGGGAAACAGTGACAGCCATGGGGAGAGGATGAGTGGTAGGAAAACATCAGGGAAGAAGTTGAGTTAAGTTGTGAGGGCTAGATGAAACACTGCCCCAGCCAAAAGCCAACAGCATTAGACTATATAGATGTCTGTGTCTCATTATTAGTAAAAATCCATCAGGACCTCAAAAGCCTTGCTATAATCCCTGAGCTCTGAGTAGAAGGAAGTGATAGAGAAAATCTCTGCAAAATGTCTGGTTGTGTGTCTCTGCATCTGTTCACATCTGCTACTAGAGGAACACTTCTGATGATGAATAGAGAGGACACTGATATTTGATCAGAACTGAATTTCTTTAGAAATTATTTGACTTTCTTTTTTTAAAGATCACCAATGTTTTTGTCTATTCCAGGTCTCTAGGCTACCTAGTCTCTGATTCTTAGTTCCCCAAGTATTGTTAGAAATGGGTTCGATCTAGTAGGATAGGCTATAAGTTAAAACAGTCATTGGTTGGCTACTCCCAAAAATTCCGGGTCACCATTGCCCTAGCATAGACAGATTGCATAGGCTAAACATACTGTAGGTCAAAGATTTTGTTACTGAGTTTGATGTTTCTCCTTTAATAGCCTGCAGGGTATCATCCCTCACAAAACTCTAGAATTTAGGGAAAAACCTCCATGTAGGCACCAGCTGACTTCTCCATGTTCAGTGAATTGTGTGGTTGTTGTCATGAGCTATGGGCCCATTGTCAGTTTGCAGATAGCATCCCTCTGTCCCAGCACCAGTCTGAGGTGTTGGATGATCTCCACGGGACTCTCTTGCTAAAAACTCAAATAAAGGCAACTAAGTTCTGCCACTGCATACTTTTCATGACTAGAAGAGATGACAGTTGAGACTCTGTATTCCCCAATACTAAAACTCCTCATCAGAAACACCATCATATTGTAAAGAATATTTCCGCTGTATTAGGTTTATAATTCCCCAAATGGTTCCCCAATTCTAAGTATCTCCACTCCATCTCACCACTTGCATCATCCTCCTTCTCCATCACATCTCCACCTGTCCCTGCTAAGCTGACAAAATCTACTTAACTTCTTCCAACCAGTAAAAATCACAAGACCTTCTACACCTCTGTTTCTCAACTTCCTAATGCTGTGACCATTTATTTAATATAGTTCCTTATGTTGTGGTAACTCCCATCGTTAAAATTGTTTTATTCTTACTTCTTAGCTGTAATTTTGCTACTGTTAGGAATTATAATGGAAATAGCTCATACACAGGATATCTGATATGTAATCACTGTGAACTAGCCATTTAACCTCAGTGTGGTATGTCTGTAGAAGTAAATATTTGAGGGTGTGGTCTATGTCCCCTTGTTTCCAAATAACTGCAGTGCAATTTTATGTCTGTTATGATGATTTCTCTGTAAATATAAAACTGCTCTGAAATAAAATTGTATTTTAAAGACACATTTTTTTTTAACTCTACCTAAAGGCCCTGATGTCTGTGCCCAGGTCTAATAGATAGACAGAGAGATTTCTCCTTATAATGTGCAGCCCCTCCTCTTTCTGGTTCCTCTCCCAGTATTGCATCCATCACATAAGCAGTTTTTCACTCAGCTCCTGTTGACTCTCCATAACCACTGGAAAGCTCCTGTCTGTCTCTTTAAAACAGACGCAGTGGTTCAGGTTCTGCATCACAGTCTAATCCCTTGGTGGTTCCTGTGACTTATTTTCTCCATTGGGACATCTACAACTTCAATTCTAGGACAAGCTTCTCACAGTCTAAGCTCTACATTTCATTCAATAAAGCCCTTTGGGGCCAGAGCTGAGCTGCTAGCAGCAGTAGAGCAATGCCAAGAGGCCGACTCTGAATCAGAGTGAAGGAAATCAATACCAGGGAGAGCTGGGTGTACATGTGCTCAGCCCTCAGCATCAGAGTTCTGAAGCACTAATGGCATCCAGATGCATACCACCGGGGACCAAGTCTCTAAGCAGACTTCTCTTTTACCACTAAGCCATTTGGGTTTGGGTTGTTTTTCTCTTGCTTTTGTTTAGTTGGTTCTTCACTAATGGAAAAGCAGACCATGCATGCAGGAAAAGCCTGTCCTTGATATTTAACTCACACTCAAGTTAATTTGTACTCAGAGCCAAACAGACCTTGATCTTCATTTATTATTCAATAAGACGAATACAAGCAGCCTGGAGTTGGTTTTCAGACACAAACATACAGGAAAAGACCCATGAATCTGAGCTATTATAATTCTATTCTTCCTACAAGGGATGCAATGATGGAGCAAGTAGCAGGCAGAAAATCAGTACAGCATCATCCTCTCGTCACCAGGCTTAGAGTCAGCCTTTGCTCAGCTCAGAATGCAGAGGGAGATGGATCTACCTCACAAATATTTACTGAAAGGGGGCCTTTTTACTTTGCAAATTATTGATTTTAAAAGTATCTGGGAGCTAAGAGGAGGAAAGCCCATGAAATTCTCATATTGTATGCTCAGCACAAAAGTTCATCATGGAAAGAAGTGAACTTCCAGCACCAAACTGAAGCCCCCAGAGGACCAAACAGAAACTCTGAAAACCTGGGAAAAGGAGCGAAAGCTCATGAAAGAATTTTTACAAGGGGTGTGTTTCTGTGTGTCTATCTGTGTGGGTCTGTGTGAGAATCTTTGTGTGTATATCTGTTTGTGTGTTTGTATATGTCTGTTTGTGTGTGTCTGTATATGTGTCTCTGTGTGTCTATGTATATGTCTGTGACTCTACATGTTTGTTGCATATGTGTGTCTATATGTGTGTCTGTGTATGTGGATGTCTGCATATCTGTGTCTCTGTGTGTCTGTGATTCTGTACATCTGTGTGTGTGTGATTCTATGTGTCTGTGTATGTGTATATACACCTGTGTATGTCTGTGAGTGTGTGTGTGTATGTGTGTGTGTGTGTGTGTGTGTGTGTGTGTGTGTAACTGTGTGTGTATATATCCCATGAATCTTCATGGAAATATAGTGTTTCCATTTATAATAGGTAATTATTAGTGGCAACCCAATCCATAAATACATACTCCTCTACTTTTTAATAATATAAGCATGCAATCAATTGTTCTTTTACGTGCTGACTATGTGCCAGGCTCAATGATAAAGACTCTCACTCATAAGCTCAATGAAACCTCACAAAAAGTAAAAAAGCAATACAGTACATATTAATTTTATCTCAATTTGATAGCCAATGATAGTTATCCCAGTGAGTTCAGGAAGAGTAAATAATCTCTCTGAATTTCACTACAAGTTAGGAAGAAAACTGGGATTTGAACAATGCTAAGCATTTTCTTCATCCATTGCCCACACAATGCTAGAGTATTCCTAGTATCCTTTAACAGCTATTAGGAGCACATATATAAAGTTTAGGGGGTTTGAAGAATCTGAGCGTTCGTGTGTGTGTGTGTGTGTGTGTGAGAGAGAGTGTGTGTGTGTGTTTTGCTGGTTTGCTTTGGGTTTGGGTTTAGTGTTTAGGTATAGTCAGGTGCCCTTAACTGGTCTAGTACTTGTTATGTAGGCCATGCTGGCCTCAGAATCATGACAAGCTTCCTGCCTCAGCCTCCCAAGTACTAGCATTACAGAAAGCACCATTTCACCAGGCACAAATCTGCTGTAAAAATATTTTCCTCATTAGCAGAAAATGAACATAAGTAGTGAATACCTATGTAGCCCATAATTCTATGTCACTGTCACCTCAAATACTTGTTAGGAACTCTAAAAGAAGAACTTATGATTCACAGGAAACTTCTGTATAAAGTTACTCTAAATCTACAGAAAGCTTAGAACAATTTCACCACTTGACTCTCAAACATGGAACACTTTAGATCCTTTATAAGAGAAGCAAGGGATGTAGCTCAATGGGTAGAGCTAGTCTTGTATGCACAAGAGCATGGGTTCAAGTCCCAGCACCACAGAAAAGGCAGAGCACAAGAGCACTGGAAGAGCTTGGAACTACAGGCTTCTAGATTCCACACCTAGAGACCCCTGCTCTCACTGGGGATAAGGAGAAAAAGAATCTGTTCCCAGTGAGTTCTCATGTCCTGTTGCTGCTGATGCTGATCTAGGCCCAGAACTGGAGATGCACTCTGGTAGACTCTATAAATATCATCTGCATGATTTGGATTTAGACAGATAAAACCTGCTAAGCTCTGAATAAATTCCAGAAATGCAAAAATTCCAGTTTCCAGAGTCAAGTCTGGCTTCAGGGGCATGTGACCAGTGCAGCTAGCTGTATAGGGCCCCATCCAGAGAAAGGTCCTACACTAACAGCTGAAAGCTGAAGTCACCATCTCAAAATTCTTATACTGGCCATGATGTGTACATCTGTGGGCTGTAGATGAGTCAATGTGAAGATGAATCATAGGAGGTGTGAGGATTTAGCATCGTCCTGTCTCCTGCCAGCTTCTTCCCTTCCTGAGATGAACTTTCAGTCTCTACAATTCTGTCCCTTGTCACATCAGCAAACCTGAGTTCACCCTCCTAAAGCCCATTCCAAAACTGCTACCAGCTGGAGCAGCACCCAGTTGTGTTGAGGGAAATGTTAGATCCACATTCCTTTGCCCTCCATAGTAGCCTAAACACTAACACAGGAAGGGTCGGAGTTGAGCATGAGTTTCAGAACATCTCTGATCGAGCAAGGTGGTAGTCATCCCCCGTCTGGATGGGAGCACCACACTTCATTCTAAAAATTACCAAGATCACAGTACTCTGCCATCTAGAGATGGAGATGCCAGTGTGAAAGGCCCCTGGCTTTCTTCCAAATTCTAATTGTCCCAATGTTTTGGTTTACCCCAGACCCTAAAGGATGAACAACTAGAGTTGAACAGTTCTTCTGAATGAAAATATTGCACCAATTTTGTAAATAAGCTAAGAAATACAACATTTCAAGGACCTTTTCTTTAATTGAAGTGATTGCAAATAAAATAAATATTTGAAAGACTCAAATAAAACCTCTAATAAGGACATTATATTGATCTTATCCTCCTTCACTATAACCCACTCATTTATAGTGTGTTTAACTGTCTACAAGTATACTGTATACATGTATCTTCATGGTTTGAAGAATTAACTGAACTAGTATTTTTCAAACAATTGTAGGCCACATTAGATCACCTGGACATTTTGTTAGAATGTAGATTATGGTTAAATAGTCCTGGAGTATAATTGAAGACTGCCTTTCCAAAAAGCTTCCTAGTTATGATGATGTTATCAGTCAAGTCCAATAGATATTTGTATTTAAAATACAGTCAGAGATGTGGTATGATATGCCCACAGATGCAACAGTGGCACAAATGTATTGTGAGTAACCAAAGCAACACGGTCCAGTACTGTTAATTGGCCCAAAACCCATGGCCATATATATAGGCCATGGGCCTTAGGAGAGACCTTCTCATCATTGTGTAGCTAAATGGAAATAATATTAAAATGCATCATAAATACTTATCCTTATAGTCCCAGAATCATGTAACTCTCAATCTTCATCAGAGAAGTTTCTTTTGCATAGATGGTGATTAATATAGATACTCATTGCTGGTCAAAGTGAAGAGAATAAGAAAGAGATTATAGAAAAAGTGGGGCAAGTGTAAGGGTCAGATATAGGAGAGCACTATTATGGAAAAGTGTTTTCTGGTCATGAAAAAGACAATGCACACATCAGATCACAGAAGCTATTACTATGCACAAACTCATGATCAAACCAGATAACATTCCAGCATCAATGGGCTCACAAAGTCCCAGCCTAGCTGAGAATTATGACAAGCTATAGCTGCTGAGAAATGGAGAACAAGTTTACTTCAGATGCAGCCACTGATAGACTGCCCATGTTCCAGTGAACTGCCCTATATCCATGAAGGATACTGGCCACATTAAGTGGACTCAATGAGTTATGAAATCATCACATGAAGTTGGGAGAGAAAAGTGGTAGGGAGTATGGGAAAAGATGGAAGGGAAGGGATAAGGGATAGATTTGATCAAAATACATTATATGCATGTATGAAATTTAAAATAGTCTTTTAAATTGTGAAACAATGACAAAATATGGTCTTTACATTCTCAATTCTTCAAAGTCAGAAAAGCAGGCCATCCAGCCCCACCCTAGACCTATAGTGATATGTAGAGTAAGCCTTGATGTCTGGCTGTAGCTGAAAGCCTTTGTGCCTGGCTTGAGGGGAAAGTTTTAGCAAAGCCTTTGCTATATTTGTGTCAATCATCAGAGGCTAAGAATTGTTCTTGAGACTTTGAATCTTGAAGAAATGTTGTCTCTGTAGAGAATCTGCTATTGGTGTTACATGAGAATTTACTGCTGCACCAACCTTGGTGCTAAAACACTCCTGGCAAACCTGGAGTTCTTACTTTGGATTATGGGTAGCCATAGTCAAAAGGGACTGAGATTTGTATGGGTTGTCTTCTCTCACTGGCAGCAAGGGCAAGATGACATTGGTCATTGGAACCTTTCTCAGCCCCAATTAACTTTGTATAATGTCTGAATAAAGTAAGTAGACTGAGCCAGCTGGGTGTCAGTCTTTCCCAAGAAGGATCCTTCAGAAAATGAAGGCTTGGCATCTTGGTAAATTTCTCTCTTCTGCAGTACATAAAACCAACATCAATCAATAGAGCATGTACATTTCAACAGAATCACTGAGAGATTCATAAGTACATCGAAGTCTGAGTATTATCCTAGACCTCTGACTCCTTCTCTTTCCATTTTATCTGACTCCCCAAGCCACAAAATGAAGATCTGTCATTTAGAATAACTAATGTTGGTCCTGAGTTTATCACAAATGGCCCAGAATAGCAGAATATGGGGTTATATGCAAACTCACCAGTACCTTTGAATTTCGAAAATTATGTGTAGTGCCATGAATAATACAGCACTTGCCAAGTGTAAGGAGAGATTGTAGGGAGACATAGAGTACACTTGTGTCAAATTAAAATCTGCCTAGTCCACTGGGATTTCACTGCGGGTTGCTGCAAATGACTCATAGACTTAGATAATAGGAAAATGAAATGAGAGTCCTACAACTTCTCCAGTTCAGTATAGGCAGGGACATTCACTCTGCTTGCTTCTAGAAAGAAGGTAGCATAGCAGTAGCAGCACACAAAGACTCCAAAGATAAGATAGGCTGTCTGAGTTCAAATTGTATTTATGTCTCCCATGAGCTGTATGGCCTTTGGAAAATTCCTTAGCTTCCCCATGCTCTGCTGCCTCATTTAAATCAGGTGCAATGAGAGGACTTTCTCTGTGAGGACTTATGAATATTAATGTCATAAAGCTCTTCGAATCATGCCTTGCACACAGCAAGCTCTGCAATGATGTCTCAATACAAATTTTTTAAGTTCTCCTTTCCAGAGCCCTAGGAGTTGTCTTACTTGCCTTTGTATGTCAGCTGCAGTAGGACTAGAACATATTCTGCCTTTGGTGAAAGAAAAGAGATCCTATCTCAGGGGTCAGGTTGCTCTCCCCAGTTAACTGGAGCAATTAACTATAAGCAATTATCTACAAGTCTCTTGCAAATAAGACCAATAGCCTGGGCCCCAAAGCCCTAAGCAGGAGTCCCTGAGTCTAGATGCATATGTTACTATTATCCACCTGCAAAATAAAAAGAAAATGATAATTTAAACCCTAGACTCCCATACATGCAAAAGTCTCACTAGTTGAAAAGCTGATTTGTTTTGCCTTAATATGGAGAGTGTCATCTGTCAAAAGCTGCTGAGGCATTATGCACAACACAAACTCAGACAGGTGTTTAGCAGCTGAGTCTCTGTTCACTCTATGATCACTGCAAGAAGCAAGCAGCACATTCGCTGTCACTATGCTTCCATGAACCCTGCAAGCCCATCTATCAGAGAATGTCAGGTTCAGCAGCCCCTTCTTCATATACGCAGATACAATCAAATGCATTGCAAGACAAAGTCAGCTGCACCTGCTCTTCACACATCTGCTTGCCTCAGCCACCAGGTTCCCCTGTGCCCCATCAATTATTACTTGGTTTTGCCTAGGTGGTGCTTGTAAACTCCTCAAGGTGTGCCCCTGGGCAGTAGTGTGCATTGAGATTTCACTTTCTGATCCTTCCTTGGCTGTCTCTGGACCCAAACAGATTTGCAGGCAAGGGAAAACTGATGAAAATTTCATGATATTTAGGTTTCTAAAAGCACATGGTAGCAG
>NW_021620652.1:0-11877 GCF_004785775.1 Grammomys surdaster | reverse complement strand
CATGCTGCGCAGGATATTTCGGAGAGATGATAGACTACAACCAGAGACCAGACCTAGGCAGAAGACATTTCATAAACCAGGAAGAAGATTATGGCTCTGGGGAAGACACAGTGAGTCCTCGGCTGTGCTTGGGGGAGCTTGCTGGAAGAGGGTTGCTTGAGCAGGTCCTTACAGGAGAAGTGCTTATCATCTGGAGCCTCCACATTGCTCAATGGGAGACCCAGAGTCAAGAATTTCTGATGATTACTTTGGCAGAGATCCAGGAATTGACAAGCCTGCAGTTGCTTGGATGAGAGATCTGAATTTCCTGCTTAGTGGCAAAGGATGCCAGGAGGAAGTTCTGTGAGAATAACAAAATCTTGCTCTCAAGATAGAGTGCTGAAGGATTTCATCCTCAATAGATTCTTTTAGCTTACATGAATATGTGATACCAAAAACAGAGAGGGATATTCCCCTGTCATGTATCAGATCTCAGATATATTGGGCTTGAACACACATGATGCTCAATCACAGTCTGAGGTATATATAGTAGTGTGTGATCTCTCTCCATGCAGTTAAGAAGCATGGATAGGTGGTGGCTTGTGGGAGATGTTTGGTGCTTGTGTTTATGTTCAATCTTTTTTGTGCTAAGCAGTACAGACTACATTGTCAGATATAAGCTGACATTGCCCTCAATTTCTTCTTGATTGGGAAAGCTTATGCATTCCAGGGTTAGTGGGTCTGCAATAAGGACTGAGTCGTGTGTCTAGTGATGGTGGTTGGGAGCAGGGACATAGGTGAGGAGACCAGCCTGAAGACAGCTTTCTTGCTGTTTCAGGGATTCACTGTGTCTCTAGAATGCTCTCTTCCTCAGGCTTCTGTTTGGGACTAAGCATGGTTTCTCCTTTCCCTGTCATATTTCACTAAAAGTTTACTTGTGTTTATCTACATAAAGGGTCTGTTGGGGAAGAATCATCCCAAGCATACACCATGAGTAAGCAAGAACAGAGAATGAAGAGGTTGGAGAAGCTCAAAAGGGATCTTGCGATGATGAACAAGGAGAGAGATGAACTCTGGGGAATCCTGTCACATTATACTAACAGGGATTTGAATGACAGGTAGTCATTATGCCCAGTTTTCAACTGACTATCTTGGGTCCTCTCTGTTGGTCCCAGATTTCTCATGTCATAGGATGCTACAACTCCAGGCTGTCTTCATGTCCAAATTCAATTTTCTGTTAGGATTTCTGACACAGAACTTGAAGTTCACATACGAGTGAGATGGGGCCAAAGGTTATTTTTTTTTCATTGTCAGTGTAGTGATTTATTTTTTTTATTGGATGATTTATTTACATTTCCTATGTTGTCCCCTTACCCCATCCCCCACCACCCCCTCGGAACCCCCAATCCCCTCGCCCCTCCTCCTTCTTCTCTGTGGATGTAACCTCTATCTACACCCCCCCACTCCCACCTCCCCACCCTCAAAATTCCCACCCCCTGGGGCATCCAGCCTTCATGAGGTCAAGGTTCTCTTCTTCCACCTATGCCCAGCAGGGCCCTCTACTTTTACATATTCAGCTGAAGCCCTGGATCCCCCCCTAAGTGCTCCCAGGCTGGTGGTTTAGACCCTGGGAGCTGTGGTTGGTTGGTATTGTTGCTCTCCTCATGGTGCCACAAACCCTTTCAGCTCCTTCAGTCTTCACTCTAACTCCTCTATTGAGAACCCCATGATCAGTTCAATGGCTAGTTGTGAGCATCTGCCTCTGAATATGTCTGACTCTTGAAGGCCTCTGAGGAGATATCCATATCAGGCTCTTATCAGCATGCACTTCCTGTCTTCCACATCAGCATCTACCTTTGGTGATTGCACATGGGATAGATACTCAGGTGGGGTGGTCTTGAGACGGCCCCTCCTTCAGTTTCTGTCCCTCACTTTGTCTCCATATTTGCTCCCTTGAGTATTTTGTTGCTCCTTCTAAGAAGGACCGAATCACCCTCACTTGGTCTTCCTTCTTTATGGGCTTCATGTGGCCTGTGAGTTGCATCTTGGGCATTTCAAGGTTCTAGGCTAATATCCAATAATCAGTGAGTGAATACCATGTGTCTTCTTTTATGATTGGCTTACCTCACTCAGGATGATAATTTCTAGTTCCATCCATTTACCTAGGAACCTCTCGAATTCATTGTTTTTAATAGCTGAGTAATACTCCATTGTGTAAATATACCACATTTTTTGAATCCATTCCTCAGTTGAAGGACATCTGGGTTCTTTCCAGCTCCTGGCTATTATAAATAAGGCTGCTATGAACATAGTTGAGCATATGTCCTTGTTATATGTTCCAGCATCTTCTGGGTATATGCCTAGGAGTGGTATAGCTGGATCCTCGGGTAATGCTATGTCCAATTTTCTGAGGAACCGCCACACTGATTTCCAAAGTGGTTGCACCATCTTGCAGTCCCACCAACAATGGAGGAGTGTTCCTCTTTCTCCACACCCTCGCCAGCATCTACTATCACCTGAGTTTTTAATCTTAGCCATTCTGACTGGTGTGAGATGGAATCTCAGGGTTGTTTTGATTTGCATTTCCCTGACGACTAAGGATGCCGAGCATTTCTTTAGGTGCTTCTCGGCCATTCGAGTTTCTTCTGTTGAAAATTCTTTGTTAAGCTCTATACCCCATTTTTTAATAGGGTAATTTGGTTGTCTGGAGTCTAATTTCTTGAGTTCTTTGTATATATTGGATATTAGACCTCTATCAGATGAAGGATTGGTAAAGATCTTTTCCCAATTTGTTGGTTGTCGTTTTGTCCTATTGACAGTGTCCTTTGCCTTACAGAAACTTTGCAATTTTATGAAGTCCCATTTGTCAATTCTCGATCTTAGAGCATATGCCACTGGAGTTCTGTTCAGGAACTTTTCCCCTGTGCCCAAGTATTCGAGGCTTTTCCCCACCTTCTCTTCTATTAGTTTCAGTGTATCTGGTTTTATGTGGAGGTCCTTTATCCACTTAGACTTCAGCTTTGTACAAGGGGATAAGAATGGATCAATTTTCTTTCTTCTACATGTTGTCTTCCAGTTGAACCAGCACCATTTGTTGAAAATGCTGTCCTTTTTCCACTGGACAGTTTTAGCTCCTTTGTCAAAGATCAAGTGACCATAGGAGTGTGGGTTCATTTCTGGGTCTTCAATTCTATTCCATTGATCTTCCTGCCTGTCTCTGTACCAATACCAGGTAGCTTTTATCACTATTGCTCTGTAGTACAGCTTGAGGTCAGGGATGGTAATTCCTCCAGAAGTTCTTTTATTGTTGAGAATAGTTTTCGCTATCCTGGGTTTTTTGTTATTCCATATGAATTTGAGAATTTCCTTTTCTAACTCTGTGAAGAATTGAGTTGGGATTTTAATGGGGATTGCATTGAATCTGTAGATTGCTTTTGGCAAGATGGCCATTTTTATTATATTAATCCTGCCAATCCATGAGCATGGGAGATCTTTCCATCTTCTGAGATCTTCTTCAATTTCTTTCTTCAGAGACTTGAAGTTCTTGTCATACAGGTCTTTCACTTGCTTGGTTAGATTCACACCAAGGTATTTTATATCATTTGCAACTATTGTGAAGGGTGTCATTTCCCTAATTTCTTTTTCAGTCTGTTTATCTTTCATGTAGAGGAAGGCTACTGATTTGTTTGAGTTGATTTTATAACCAGCCACTTTGCTGAAGTTGTTTATCAGGTTTAGGAGTTCTCTGGTTGAAGTTTGGGGGTCACTTAAGTATACTGTCATATCATCTGCAAATAGCGATATTTTGACTTCTTCCTTTCCTATTTGTATCCCTTTGACTTCTTTTTGCTGTCTAATTGCTCTGGCTAAGACTTCCAGTACTATATTGAATAGGTAGGGGGAGAGTGGGCAACCTTGTCTAGTCCCTGATCTTAGTGGGATTGCTTCAAGTTTCTCTCCATTTAGCTTGATGTTGGCTACTGGTTTGCTGTAAATTGCTTTTACTATGTTTAGGTAGGGGCCTTGAATTCCTGATCTTTCCAAGACTTTTATCATGAAGGGATGTTGAATTTTGTCAAATGCTTTCTCAGCATCTAGTGAGATGATCATGTGGTTTTTTTTCTTTAAGTTTGTTTATATAGTGGATTACATTGATGGATTTCCGAATATTGAACCATCCCTGCATTCCTGGGATAAAACCTACTTGATCATGATGGATGATTGTTTTGATGTGGTCTTGGATTCGGTTTGCTAGAATTTTATTGAGTATTTTTGCATCGATGTTCATAAGGGAGATTGGTCTGAAGTTCTCTTTCTTTGTCGGGTCCTTGTGGGGTTTGGGTATGAGTGTAATTGTAGCTTCATAGAACGAATTGGGTAGTGTTCCTTCTGTCTCTATTTTGTGGAATAGTTTGAAGAGAATTGGTATTAGGTCTTCCTTGAAGGTCTGATAGTATTCAGCACTAAAACCATCTGGTCCTGGGCTTTTTTTAGTGGGGAGGCTTTTGATGACTGCTGCTATTTCCTGAGGGGTTATGGGACTATTTAGATGCTTTATCTGCTCCTGGTTTAACTTCGGTACCTGGTATCTGTCTAGGAAATTGTCCATTTCATCCAGGTTTTCCAGTTTTGTTGAGTATAGGCCTTTGTAGTAGGATCTGATGATTTTTTGAATTTCTTCAGTTTCTGTTGTTATGTCTCCCTTTTCAGTTCTGATTTTATTAATTTGGATACTGTCTCTGTGCCCTCTGGTTAATCTGGCTAAGGGTTTATCTATCTTGTTGATTTTCTCAAAGAACCAACTCCTGGTTTTATTGATATTTTGTATTGTTCTTTCTGTTTCTATTTGGTTGATTTCAGCCCTGAGTTTGATTATTTCCTGCCTTCTACTCCTCCTGGGTGTATTTGCTTCTTTTTGTTCTAGAGCTTTTAGTTGTGCAGTCAACTTGTTAGTGTGTGCTCTTTCCAGTTTCTTTTTGTAGGCACTTAGAGCTATGAGCTTTCCTCTTAGCACTGCCTTCATGGAGTCCCACAAGTTTTGGTATGATGTGTCCTCATTTTCATTGAATTCTAAAAAGTCTTTTATTTCTTTCTTTATTTCTTCCTTGACCAAGTCATCATTGAGTAGAGAGTTGTTCAGTTTCCATGTGTACGTGGGTTTTCCATTGTTTTTGTCATTATTAAAGACCAGTCTTAGTCCATGGTGATCTGATAAGATGCAAGGGATTATTTCAATCTTTTTGTATCTGTAGAGGCTTGTTTTGTGACCAATTATATGGTCTATTTTGGAGAAGGTACCATGAGGTGCTGAGAAAAAGGTATATTCTTTTGTTTTAGGATGAAATGTTCTATAGATGTCTGTTAAGTCCATTTGGTTCATATCTTCTGTTAATTTCAAAGTGTCTCTGTTTAGTTTCTGTTTCCATGATCTGTCCATTGCTGACAGTGGGGTGTTGAAATCCCCCACTATTATTGTGTGAGGTGTAATGTGTGTTTTGAGCTTTAGTAAAGTTTCTTTTATGTATGTAGGTGCCCTTGCATTTGGAGCATAGATGTTCAGAATTGAGAGTTCACCTTGGTAGATTTTTCCTTTGATGAGTATGAAGTGTCCTTCCTTATCTTTTTTTATTAATTTTGGATGAAAGTCGATTTTATTTGATATTAGAATGGCTACTCCAGCTTGTTTCTTGGGACCATTGGCTTGAAAAATTGTTTTCCACCCTTTTATTCTGAGGTAGTGTCTGTCTTTGTCACTGAGGTGCGTTTCTTGTATGCAGCAAAATTCTGGGTCTTGTTTGTGTATCCAGTCTGATAGTCTGCGTCTTTTTATTGGGGAATTGAGACCATTGATGTTAAGAGATATTAAGGAAAAATGATTGTTGCTTCCTGTTATTTTTTTTTATTAGAGGTAAAGTTATGTTTGTATCTTTTTTGGGGGTTGTTGGAAGATTACTTACTTGCTTTTCCTAGGTTGTAGTTTCCCTCCTTGTGTTGGCATTTTCCATCAATTATCCTTTGAAGTGCTGGGTTTGTGGGAAGATATTGTGCAAATTTGGTTTTGTCATGGAATATCTTGGTTTCACCATCTGTAGTGATTGAGAGTTTTGCTGGGTATAGTAATCTGGGCTGGCAATTGTGTTCTCTTAGGGTCTGTATGATGTCAGTCCAGGCTCTTCTGGCTTTTATAGTCTCTGGTGAGAAGTCTGGTGTAATTCTTATAGGTCTGCCTTTATATGTTACTTGACCTTTTTCCCTTACTGCTTTTAGTATTTTTTCTTTGTTTTGTGCATCTGATGTTTTGATTATTATGTGACGGGAGGTATTTCTTTTCTGGTCTAGTCTATTTGGTGTTCTGTAGGCTTCTTGTATGTTTATGGGCATCTTGTTCTTTAGGTTAGGGAAGTTTTCCTCAATAATTTTGTTGAAGATATTTACTGGCCCTTTAAGTTGGGAATCTTCATTCTCATCTATACCTATTATCCTTAGGTTTGGTCTTCTCATTGTGTCTTGGATTTCCTGGATGTTTTGAGTTAGGAGTTTTTTGCATTTTGCATTTTCTTTGACAACTGTGTCAATATTTTCCACCGTATCTTCTGCATTTGAGATTCTCTCTTCTATCTCTTGTATTCGGTTGGTGATGCTTGTGTCTGTGACTCCTGATCTCTTTCTTAGGTTTTCTATCTCCATGGTTGTCTCCCTTTGAACTTTCTTTATTGTTTCTATTTCTAGTTTCAGATCCTGAATGTTTTTGTTTAATTCCTTCTTTGTGTTTTCTTCCATTTCTTTAAGGGATTTCTGTGATTCCTCTTTAAGGGCTTCTATCTGTTTACTTGTACTCTCCTGTATTTCTTTAAGGGAGTTACTTAATTCCTTCTTATAATCCTCTATCATCATCATGAGAAGTGATTTTAATTCTGAATCCTGCTTTTCAGGTGTGATGGGGTGTTCAGGGCTTGCTATATTGGGAGAATTGGGCACTGATGATGCCAAGAAACTTTGGTTTCCGTTGCTTATGTTCTTGCCCTTGCCTTTCGCCATCTGGTTAACTCTAGTGGTACCTGCCCTCACTGTGTAAAACTGGAGTCTGTATTTCCAGTTATCTTGCTTATTGCAGAGCTCCTCAGAGTCCAGAGGTCTCTGTGGTCTTATGCTCCTAATCTCCTGGGTGGAAGAACTCCTGGGACTCAGGCCACCTCTTGGATCTGGAAATCCTTCTGCTCTGAGTGCAGTGGGTCCTCGATGACTCAGGATTCAGTTTCAGCTGCTCTGAGTGCAGTGGCTCCAGCTGCTCTGAGTGCAGTGGCTCCTGGATGACTCAGGATTCAGTTTCTCAACAGGACAGGAGCAGACCGACTCTGTGTCAGCTGCTCTGAGTGCAGTGGCTCCTGGATGACTCAGGATTCAGTTTCTCAACAGGACGGGAGCAGACCGACTCTGTGTCTGCTCCAGCCCAGAGGACCAGGCAGGGGCAGAAGGGAAGTGGAATTCCGGAGGGGCGGGGTTTGGGTAGCTGCTGTGCCCTGGATGTCCCTGGCTCCCTGATCTATCTCTGGGATTTAGGGAGTGAGATGGAGTCCTTGCAATGAATCCCAGTCTGGAAATAATAGTAGTAATTTGTGAGCTCTCATCATGCATTTAAGAAGCCTGGACTGGTGTTTCTCTGTGAGGGATGCTATCTGTTCTATGTTTATGGAAAATCATTTTTGCAACTTCCTAGAGATGCTTTGGGTTCAGTTAGTTCTGTCAATAGCTGGAAGGGCCTGGTTCTGCATGCTGCCTTTCAGTGTGACTGGATTTGCTGAAAGTCATCATGCTTTTCTCAATTTGTGTTCATTATAATCTGATATAATGCCACATCACTGTATTCATTTGATATTATGATTGTCTGAGTGTGTGTGTGTGTGTGTGTGTATGTCTGTGTCTCACTTAAGATCCAGGAAGTCTGTGTAGAGTGATGGGGCCTAAGGATTTACCCGACTCACTTTTCAGGTAATGAGAGTGATGAGGCCATGAAGACTCATTTGTATCAGCACAACACATGACCTCTGTGCTCACCTCTGATAGTCATTGCAAACTCCTGATATGTTTAATAAACCCTTTTTCATGTAAATAGTGGTTATGTCCTTTGGGAATTTAGGTAGCAATAGAACCAAGGATTGAGAAAACCTTATTTAGAAACAGAAAAAGAACCATGCCAGATTAAAGTTGGACCCAGGACTGTGACACAGACTCTTGGACAGTTTTTAAAGACCTAATCTATTTTTTTAAAGCCCCCTCTGGGAGCTAAATCAGGTCAGCTCCCTTCTTTTAGTTCCATAAATCTACTGGACTCAGACTAAGATTATCAAGTTTAATAAGCACCAAGAGGACCCAGTTCAAAGGAGCCAGGATGTGGCATGTATGGGTTGGGGTAATCCATGACTCAAGCTGAATTTATGTAATGCTTGAAACCTTAGTTCAGAGGATTATATGTTCCTTGGGCCATGCTCTCCCACAGGATCAACTTTGAGAACATGATGCTTGAGATGCAACACCACCAGGTAATGAACAATCTCAAGAAAATTCCTCAGGAGATCAGTGAGGCCTTGTACAAGTGCAAGGAGCTGTCTAAAGAAAATCAACTTTATTGGTGAGTGACTATCAGTGTCATTACCCCAGCACTAGGCACAGAATATGTCTGTCCATCACTAACTTTCAAACAAAGTAAGGGGCTAGTTCTGTACTGTTTGCCTTTCAACAGGAAGCTTGCCTCCCTCAAAGAAAGGCTCTAGGATTTTTATCTCTTGGACTCATTTTGATGAGGTGTGATGACTCTGTGAGCCCCTGCAATCATTGTCCTTCCCAACTCAGTATCCTCTGGATAGAAAAGGTGTGCACCTTAATGGAGATATCAGTAAACCTTGAGTCTTTGGGCCCTGAAAACAGATTTATAGATCTGGTTTGCATGAGACACATAGAACGATTGTATATCTATTGAGTCTGTTCTCCTCTTCTAGATAAGGATTGCCCTCTCTTAACTACAGGTGGTTTTCTAATACCTGGACATATAGACAATCATGGGGCCTATGTACTCTTCTGCTAGATATATGAGACCCTGTTGGTGTCACGGTATTCAGAAGTACTTTGAGTCTTCTGGAATGTTACTCTCTTCTCGATTTGACCTTCTTATATGTGATGTTCTATGGCTGCTCTGGTCTGTAGTCTATGTCTGTCTGGGGACCAGGGCCCATGGTGAGAAGGGATGGTGCATGGAGAAGTGGGAGGTAGATGGATGCTGCCAGAAAATCACTATTTCTTCTTTGCGGTTCAGCATCAGGAACTGTCAGCTCCTGACAAAGTCTCTTCATATAAAGAACCAAGTAAAAATTCTGTGGAACGAGAACAGGCAGCTGCTAAGCGAGCAGATTGCACTGGAAGAGTGTACTAAGAAAACAAAGAGGCTATGTGTGGAGGCCAGTTTGAAGATATACGACAAGTATACAAAACAGCAGCAGCAGAAGGTAGGATGCATGATGCATCAGGGGCATTTTGTGGACTCATGTCTCACCATAAACACAGTCAAGTCCAGATAACCATCCTCTACCTTGTCCAGACACTCTCCTATGTATTTCCAGTTCTTCATTTCTGTGATCATTTAAAAGACTTTCTATGGAGTTAGCCTCTTTCAAGAAACTGGATGATTGGCAAGCAATCCCTCCTACTCAGCTCCAAGCTGCAGTTCATTAAGATATGTTGAAAACACATTCCACCTCTACATGCCTTTATGCTAGAGGGGTTCTATATGGGTGCCTCCGATGTAGTAGCACAGGACATTGAGTGATGAAGTCAGGGCCTGTAACTCACTTGCTTTGGATCCATGGTTCCAGCTGCATATGTAATGGAGGATGGCCTTGTCAGACATATGTGGAAGAGGAGGTCCTTGGTCCCATGAAGGCTGGATGTTCCATTTGGGGGAATTCAATGGCAGGGTGGTGAGTGGGGGTAAATCCTCATTGAAGGAGGAGGAGACTGGATGGAATAGGGGATTTCTGGGTGGGAGGATGAAGAAAGGTGATAACATCTGAAATATAATAAAATATCCAATAAAAAGATTATTTAAAAAAGAGATGGGGTGGGGGCTTCTATCTTTTCTCTCTCTCTTCCCCTGCATTACAAAATTGTCTCTTCCCACAGCCTAGACCTTGATTCACACTGACAGAGCCTGAAGAGCTGCTTGTCAGTCCTGGTTTCTGTCAGTGTTGCTAGGGTTGTTTCCTGGAGCTTATATTCAGGAGCTTACTGGATGAACAGGGATGTGTGAAAGGCTTCTCTCAGGCTGAGCGTTGAGTTGAGAGATGTGAGGCTCAAAGAGAAAAATTTCCAGAACTCTCTCAACCTAGTCTGCAGAAGAAGTTACTCACTAAGTGTTTTTAGTCCCCAAGGGATGGAGAGAAGACTCCTGGGTCGCACTTGAAACATCAGCTTTTCTACATTCAATGGTTCCTCCAGCATTGAGGTCTCATTATTGTTTCCTACACACTTATGGTTTCTGGTGTGTGTGTGGGGAGGGGCGTATGCATGTCTGTGCCACTATGTATATTGATGGGTGTGCTGAGAGGACAGTTAATTACGTGTGGTTTTGATAAGTCTTTCTGCAACATAGCCCAGGACTCTCACTGTGTTTTAACCTTCCTGTATTGGTTAAACTGTCTGATCATCATCTTTGAATGTTTTATCACCTTCCATCTAGAGCTCCTGAAATTGTTTGGTCTCAGGTAATTTTTACAAGGTTTAATTACTGATAGAGAGGCAGAACATTTTTACATATTTCATTGTTTTGGTTTTGTTGTTGCTTCTGTAAGAAAACAATTCATTATCATGGAAGAAGCCAACGCAGCATTCAGCAGTTGTCAGACACACAATTGGCCCACTGAGCCTTCTCATGAGCTTTCTTGTCATTTGGCTGAAATCGGCACAAAAGGGAGGAGGGTATTGATGTTCCAGGATGGGTCTTACCCAAGAAACCTAGGCTCCATGTAACCCACAAGTGAGTTTTTCATTCCAATAACAATTTACAAACAAACAGAACCCATGTTGCCAACACTTACATGTGAATAATCTCATATTTAGCCCAACTCACCCTTTCCAACTCTTACCATGGGACTTCATATTCCCCTTCCCAGTACCTCTCTCTCTCTCCTTACCTAAAGTTTCCTAAACCTGGGTTTGGAGGCACACCCATGTGAGTAAGAACCGAAAATCAGACATGGTACTCTTGGAACCAGAGCAGGATATGGGTCAGGAAGTGGTGCTCAACAACTGCTAGCTGCACTCATGAGACAAAAGGTGGTTTCCAATGTGGTCCTATCCAAAGGACCCTTAGGGACCTGAACACCAGCCTCTCTATTCTAAGGTGTGAGTGTGGGGCTCTTAGATGTCAAGGGGCAAGAGTCCAGGCACCCAAGAGTCACACAAAGGATGGTTTGTGACCTGTTGGGCATGTGGTGGGTGTGGTAGAGGGACTACCAAGGCCACCTCACCTGGATTCTCATGACTGGCCATCTGCTGGTCTTCAGAATCCAGTGTCTCCAGAGACCAAGCTTCTTCCCAAAGCTACATGTTTGTGTCCTACCTCAGCCCTGGGGCAGCAGCAGCTGCAGCAGCAACTCAAACCCTGGAGTCAGGGGAACAGGCACCCAGGCCAGAAATGACCTTCCTAACCACTTCTGCTCATGCCTCTCCGTCTCCTCCACCTGCTAAGGCTGCCAATGCTACCCTATCACTCTAGGCAGAAGACAGCTCTATTGTATATAGAGGAGCCTCAGGATGCCACTTCCTGAATTATCTAGCACCCAGGTCCTCCATCCTTCTCTATGGTACCTCACTCTGAGAGGCTTAAGAGCAGCCCTCCCCCAGGAC
>NW_021620651.1:188153-191066 GCF_004785775.1 Grammomys surdaster | reverse complement strand
GGGGCTGGAGTACTGGGCGGGGGCAGCAGCGGGGGCACAGGCAGGGCAGATGGCTCTTCTGGGCTCTGGGCCTCCTGCAGGAAGCGCTGATAGCGCTCTAGGTAGGGAGGGCGCTCAGGCAGCAGGTAGTAGTGGGTACTGCTGACCTTCCTGCCATCACGGACAATGGGCAGGATGCAGGGGCCAGCCCGTGGGCCAGGAGCCTGGATCACTTGTGGAGTGGCATACTTAGGGTCTGAGGCAAAGCTCTGGGTGGTGGGCATGGTCTTTCCAGGTGAGCTAGAGAGCCGGTGTGGTAGTGGAGAGCTGCCAGGTGGCACTAGGGGACTTGGGGTCCTTGAACCTTGAGGAGACAGGGGTTCCCGGGGAGGCACTCTGGGAGGGGAGGCAGGTCCAGGCCACCGGCTTGTCTCCTCCTCACCTGAGGGAGCTGGAGATAGCTCCACACGTGGACGTGTGGGCCGAGGGGGGATAGGTACCCGGGGTGGAACCTGGGGCTTGTCATCACCTCCTGGGGTAGGGGAGGGGGTCAGCTGGCCAGTGGGGACCTGTAGCTGCCGCATACACTCCTGCTGCAGTGCCTGGAAGATCTCTGCAGTCTGGGCTGAGCTGGGTGGCTTGCCGCCACCCTGGGGTGGAAGGAATAGGTTATCCTCCAGGGTAGGGGACAGCTGTGCCTGCTCAGGTACAAAGGCATAATTGGTCTCGCCTTGGCTGGCCCCAGTAGGGAGGCCTGCACCCACTAGCCTGCTGTTGATAGAGCAGACCTCAAAGTCATCCTCATCCTGGGCCACATCATCATAGGCAGGGGGCGGGGGCAGCGGGCGAGCGTCCCAGTCTACCACAGGTGTGGGATGCAAAGGCCGTGGCAGCGCCCGTGTGGGGCTCTGTGGTGGTGTCTTGTCCAGCAAGGAGCAGGCATCCATGGCCAACTGTGCCAAGGAGGGTGCACAGGGCCGTGGGGTTGGGACCACAGGCTCCTCCCCGAAGTCGATGAGTGTGACCTCACCCCCACTGCTGCGGCCTGCCTTGGTGCCTGGCACTCGGGCTGAGGGCTTTGCCAGCCACAGCCCTCGGGGCAGGGCTGGCTTCCTCAGGCCAAGCCTCTTGAAGTCGCTGGACAGGGGGTCTGGGTCCTCACTCACAGGGTCGTATGTTGGCTCTGGGATAAAAAGGGAGACCCCAACAGGGAGACAGTGTTAGATAGGGATAGGGAACAAGGGAGGGAAATGTGTAAGAGAAAGAAAGCCAAGTGTCCCCACCACCTACCCACTGCCAAGTCCCCTAGTCAAGTGTCCCCACCACCTACCCACTGCCAAGTCCCCTAGCCAAGTGTCCCCACCACCTACCCACTGCCAAGGCCCCTCTAGGTTGGGCTGCTGCCAAGTGCATACCTAACCCTACTCAAGCAGTACAGACCCTTCTCTGCCTTCAGGCCTCAGTGTCCCTGGAGAGACCCCCGATTCTGCATAAGCTAGAGCAGGCAACACGCATTCACACCTGTCTCTGAGGTTCCTTCCTATCACAAGAGCCCGGCTCTTTGCTGCTGGTTATTAACCCTCTCCGCACCTCTATTGTGGCACACCATTACAGCTTTCCTCAGAAGACAGAGCTCCTGATGGCTACCACCACATCCCAGACACAACCTCTGCAGCATGAGGCTGGCCACGCCACAGCAGAGGAAGATCAAGCCGGGCTTTGAGGTAAGATGAGGGAAGAAGGCATGCCGGACAGTTCGGTAGCTAGAGCTCACAGCACACACCCGCCTCCCTTCCACACAGCCAGCGCCAGGGCTCTGTACCTTCCAGGAGAGGAGAGAGAGGACAGAGAGGGCGGGGGCGGGGGCCAAGGCATCCTGAACAGCCCCACTTACTCTGAGTGAAGATGGCAGGCTGAGGTGGGCGAGGTGGAGGCTCCCCTGTAAGAAAGGCCATGCGGACAGGGGAGGCAGAAAGAAGGATGGCCAAGCAAGGCAGGGGAAGGGTTTAGAGGGAGAGAGAGAGGGATGGAGGAAAGGAGGAAGGGAGGAAGGGAGGGAAAGAGGGAGATAAAGAGGGAGGGAGGGAGAGAGGGAGGGAGGGAGAAAGAAGGAGAAAGGAGGAAAGCGCGTGAGATTGAAACAACAGAAGAGGGGGAAAGCGAGAGAAAGACAGAGAAAGAGACAGAGAGGGAAGGAGGGAAAGAGGGAAAGAGAGAGAGAGAGAAAGGGAGTGGAGGGAGGGAGAGAGGGAGGGAAGGAGAGATGAACAGGAGTGAGCGAATGCACAACTCAACGGAAGATGGGAGGAATGGGGAGGCGGACGGAACAACTGTGTTCCAGAATGACAGGCACAGGATCTGGGAGGCGGATGGGGCTCCTGGCTGAGATGGAGCCCAAAATGGGGTACAGGGTGTTGGCTTGGGAAGAGAAGAGCGTGACTGGGGGAAGTAAGGGAAGCCAGGATCTACGAGCCTGGTGAGGAGGGAGGAGGAGGAGGAGGCTGAGGCTGAGGCTGCAGGGCCAGGGCAGGGCCAACCCAAGGACCCCTCCTCGGCGGATACAGCTGCCTCTCTGCTCTTACCCCACGCCCAACCAGAGCCAGGGATCCAGCTGTCCCACCTGCTGCCCTGACCCGACTGTCCCCAGAGTAGAACAGCAGGCTCAGGGTGGCCAGTGAACTGGGAACACCGAGGAACGGAAAGGCTCTTACTTTTCACCCGCCCAAGATGCTGGGTGGGTCGGGAGGTGCTCAGCTCCACACTTAGCAGGTCAGGAGGGTCCATGGGGTTTCCCAGGTACAGTCTGTGGGAGAGGACGTGGTCAGGAGGGAGGCAGATGTGTAGGACCCATCCCCTTAGGGCCAGGTCTCTCTCTCTCTCTCTCTCTCTCTCTCTCTCTCTCTCTCTCTCTCTCTCTCTCTCTCTCTCTCTCTC
>NW_021620651.1:177506-188143 GCF_004785775.1 Grammomys surdaster | reverse complement strand
CACACACACACACACACACACACACACACACACACACACGCACGCATGCACCCCTCCTGAGTGTTTAGGGGACAATGCAAAGACTAAGACATATCTCAGAGGAAACTGAGCGGCAGACCTGAGTCCCAAGGCTCCCAGCCTCCTGTGTCTATACACATCCTAATCCCTACACCCAGGTGTGCCTACCATGGGGAAAGCACCGAACCAGGCTGGGAAGCCTTTGCCTTCCAGGGCTCCAGTACCTTACAAGGACAAAGCTGGTCCTTGATAACTGGCAGCACCCAGCCTATGCCAGGTGTCTACCTGCTGGCACACTCCTCTATAGACCCTCTGGGAGACTGGACATCTGCTGTCAGCCCCTAGAAGGGTGGGCAGGAGGCAGCTTCCTGCTGAACTACAGGAGTCCGGGAGGACGCTGAGCTGTGCAGTGTGTTCCCCGTGCTCCCTGACTCACCCCAGCTCCTATGCCATCTGGGATCTGGGACTTAGTCACCAAGGCTGATTAAAGCCTGGAAGAATGAGGCAGGCTGGCTCAGGCAAAACACAAGTGGGATAGAGGGTGCAGGCCTCTAGCTGCAAGGGCCACCCTTCCCCTCCCCTCCTCCTACTTTCATAAGCCTTTACCTGGTTCCTGTGAGGCCAAGGCCTGATGTTCTAGGGATGTGGGACATGGGAGAACAAAGGCCTGTTTTACCAGTCTCAGGAGGAGGCATGGGGGGCTAGCAGGAGAGCTGACAGAGGCCAACTAGGATGGACAGGGCACCAAGAAGAGCCTGACTCTGTATTCCCCAAATGCCTCCGTGATCTCCCTTTACCAAAAGGAGACCAGGAATCCCTCCAGCAGAGTGTGCTCTGGGCACAGAGCAGGGTAGCTACTCTAAGTTCCCTCCAGGCCTGCTCCCAGTCCTGGGAAGTAAGCTCACTCCTGCCTGGGCCTGTATACAAGACATGAGCGCTGGTCTCATAGCTTCAGGGCTCTACACCTTGGAAATCCCTGAAGGAGATGCAGGTGTCCCGAGAGAACTGCTTCCCAAGTGTCTCCCCATGTGTCAGAAGGTGGAGTCTCCTCTGTGGGGTGATGGGACTTTTTAGTAAGAATGAGTTCATCCTTGGGGTTTCCTCACCTAGGTTTTACTTCAGTGGAAGCTGCGCACAGAGACACTCTGCCCCATAGACATGCAGAGCTGTACTGGGGAGAGTGCATTGCCGAGGGCCCACAGGGCCTGCCTTGGCCTCCCCGCCCCAGCATCCTCAGCACTCAGCCGGTTTGGGCCTCCTCTGGCACCTACACCTTGTCTCAACCTGCCTCTGCTCCCGACTCTTGTCTAGTAGGCGAGCTTCTGGAACAAAAGCCACAGCAGCACAGGGAGGCTGAGAACCTGCAGCGTGGAGCGAGGGGAGGAGAGCGAGGCAGACCTCTGCTTCCCTGCTCAGACACCTGCACATCTACCCACGCACTGTGTAGGGAGACATCACAAGGGAACGAGCAGAGGGCATGCACCACGGCCCAGAAGAAACAACACAGTGAGGAAATGCATGTGGCTTGGGAGCCACACCAGAGGCAGGATCCTGAGGACGATGAGAAGCCCGGGGATGGGAAAAGATCCTATCTGTGCCTGTTACTGGCACCTGTCATGAGAGAGAAGTGTGTGCATGCGCAGGCTGAAGCACCAATGTCTGCACAGGCCTGGGTTAGGAGACAGTGTGTGTAAGCACCAGGATGTGGTATGGGACACCTTCTGCAGGTGTCCACAGCCAAGGGGCAAAGGCTGTCTCACCGCCCAAACATCCATGATGGATTGCACTTGGTGGAAAAGCCAACAGGCAACAGCCTTAACTGACCCTGGTGCCCTGGTGTGGGAAATGACTCAGGGACAGCCTTCAGCAGCTCCTGGTGCTGCCTGCTCTGAGAGCACTTTATTTGGAACATACCTCCAACCTTTACCCAGCCTATGAGAGCTTGTGTGCAGTGTGCTGAGGGTCTACAAGTCCCAGGAGCACAGGACCAGGTCATCGACGTCTCTCTAGATACTCACTCATCAATCCTGTCAGGGAACCCCCAGCAGTGGCGGGGGTCACTGTCGCCATGCCCTGTGTGAATGAAGCTATTCTGGAGAGGCTGGCTGATGTCCTGGGCTGACAGGCCAGCCACAGAGGTCACCACATTTCGAGGGAAGGGCCCTACACACAGCGTCCGTGTGTTCTGACCACGCCACCAGTAGTTCTCAGCCCTGTGTGACAGAGACAGCGTGGTGAATACTAGGTATGGGAGGTGGAAGTAGTGACTCCAGATGAAGGGACCCTTCTCATCCAAAGGACCCTGCTCATGGAATCTGATTACCTTGGCAGGAGAAGCACTGCAGATAAGACCTCACGTCCAGCCACCAGTCCATTCTCCCCAACAGCAACAACATAATCTGCCCCTCCCTGAAGAGGGCCTGGCTATTTGCTCAGTCTTAGCCTAAGCTCCTCTGGGTAAGTCAGTGGCTTTCCCTACAGTCTACAAATAAGGAAACAGGGGACATGGCAGTACATTGACCAGAACGATCGTAGCAGACCCAGTACCCAGATCAATTAAGCCTGCAAACCAGGGCGCTCTCACAATGCACCTGTCCCCTTCCTCCAGTCAGTGCCTGGCCTTGTCTCCTTAGGGCCACTAGATTCACTCCTCGGCAGGGCTCTAGGAATTTTAAGTGATACAGTAGCCAAAAGGATCCCTTAAGTTTAGGAACATGCTTTCCAGTTTCTACTCGGCCCTCCCATGAAGATCTTCAACATGTAGAACACATGGAAACCCAGGCCTTTTCTTCCACCAGAGGGCAGAGCTGTGGGGATCCAGCCTTGCCATCCTCCCCATCTCAGGACAAGGCCTGTCCTTGCCTTACAATAAGGGGTCCAGAAGGGAAACTCAGAATTCCCAGTATGGTGAACCGTGAAGATCTCAGTCCCCAACTCTGCAGACAAATCGTTAGCAAACCTGGACCTGACCTAGTGTAAGCCCAAGCTGAGGTCCACACAGCAAGTAAGTGGGAAAGAATACAGCTTTCTCTGGGCACTCCACACTCCCTGAAGCTGACTGCGGAGGCCCCTGCATCTGCTGCTCATACCTGACAATGTGGGCAGACTCTGGGCTGAGGCACCAGCTGGAGCAGCCACGCTGCTGGGACACAACCACACCACTACTGCCTGTCTCCTCACCTTCATCATCTGTCCCAGAGCCAGAGGGCCTCCTGGGAAACACAGCCACACCAGAGGAGCTGGGGAGGTGCTGTGGACTGCCACAGCTGCCTGCTGGTCATCAAGGCTGCGTGCTGGCCCACCACAGCCACAGCCACCCTGTGATTACTCCCTGCCTTTAGGGTAGGAAGGGCAGGGAAGGAAGGAAGGAGAAAGGACAACACCCTGAGAAGGAAAAGTCTCATCTGAAAATAGCAGGTCTATTCCAAGGAGAGAAAGGAACCTCAGCACACACAGAGCTGCCCATGGAGAGAGAGCACAGGGCAGCAAGGCCTGCCCCACACCCCGGGCTCCTCTCCCAACACCAGCAGCTCCTCCACAAGGCAGCCCCTCACTTCCCCGGGTGCCTCCTGAGGTACTCGTGTACTCCAATGCACCGAGGCAGAGATGTTACCCAAACATTCTGCTCACCACATATAATCCTACCTTGTCCCTTCGAGGGCACAGACTCAAAGCCTTCCACCCCTTCTACCACAGGCCAGGCCAGGCCAAGAACTTGCCAATGGATTTCAAAACCTCTGCCTCTACTCAATACTACTCTGAAAAACCACACAAAGGGGCTGTGAGCCACCGTGCCCTCCACATAAAGACCCCCAGGAGAGGCCAATCATCACTTAGATCTTCAAGTCTGTTTTTTTTAGTTTTTGTTTTGTTTTTTTGTGGACAGCATCTCTCTATGTAACCCTGGCTGTCCTGGAATTCATTTTGTAGATCAGGCTGGCTTTAAACTCACAGAAATACTCTTGTTTCTGCCTCCCTAGTGCTGGAACCAAAGGCATGTGCCACCATGCTCTTAGCATACCTCCCAGTCTAGATAGAGTCCCCTAGACCCAGCTCATGGAAAACTTAGGAATCCTCTATCTACCCCAAACCCTGAGGACTGAGTTTATAGACTGAGCTTACAGAGTCTGAGACTACACAGTCATAGAGTTGGGACCAGGAAACATACTAAAGACAGTTTTAGAAAAGAGAAATCCAAGGCTATGAGCCGAGATAAGGAAGTCAAAAGCCAGAGGAAGAGAGAGTTACACAGACAAACCTAACCCCAACGAGACAAAGCCCAAGCACCTGGAGACATGGAGACGAGGCAGGCAAACAAACACAGCAATCCAGGGGTGAGAAGGTAGAGGAAAGCTCCAGTAACCCCAGACACACAGGCCCACCCAAGGGCTCAAGAGGCTGCTGGGGCTCGTGTCTCTCACCTCCCACCTCCTGAGCAGTTCTAGGGACCAAGTAAGAGCGGACACCTCAGAGGAAGGCATTCTAGAAGTTGAACCATCCGCTGTGGCAGTATTAGCAGCTGAAGCCAACAGGAGCCTGGGGCGGAAGGGCAGGACAGGGTGCACCCAGGACAGCCTCCCAGGAAGAGCCACTCCCTTGCCCCTCCTGCAGCTGGCTTTGCTCTCAGTGACCCAGGGCACCACTTCTAGAGACACACAGGAAGCTTCTGAGTTGTCCCCAGGGAACATAGGTTCCAAATGGAGCAAAAACAGGACTGGTAAAGACTTGGGGCCAGAGGAGCG
The DNA here is from genome assembly GCF_004785775.1 of Grammomys surdaster. NCBI lineage: Eukaryota > Metazoa > Chordata > Mammalia > Rodentia > Muridae > Grammomys > Grammomys surdaster. The sequence goes on along the minus strand of NW_021620651.1, from coordinate 183,383 downwards.
CAGGATGGAGGTGGATCCAGGGCTTTCTGGCTCTAGTATGTAGGAATGGCTACAGGCCAACTTTTAAGTCTCTGCTAGGTACTGCCAAGGAAGCTCCCACCCAGCCCCACTCTTCTCTCTCAGGCTGTTTCCAGAGTACTATGTCCTACACCTCTTCCTTCCCCCTCAGGTCCAGACCCACACGTGGCTCCTTCCTGTTTCCATGTCTTACCTAACAATTCTCTTCTTTCTCCTATCTCCACCAACTCCCATTCTCTGTAACCTGCTAGAACATCATTCTTGTTCCAAGGATGGAACATGAACTCAACATGAGCGCGAGCCCTGACCTGCAGCAATGGAACAGGGGCCACAATGGGTACAGATAAATCCAAGACACCCAGGGACCATTCCACTGACTCAGGCTGAGACTCACTAACCCCAGTAAGGTGCAGATACACTGAAGGCCCCCTGCGGGCACCCTGACCCAGTTCTGAGTCAGAGGAGGAGCATCCAGGGAATCCCTTGTGTCTCATTTTTCTTCCTGGTCCTCAACACTCACCCACAGTCCCAAAGCAGAGATGCCGAGGCCCCAGCCAGTTCCTCAGACACTGGGGATCAGATGACTGGAGGAAGGGCCAGCAGAAGGTGGGGCCAGGGCAGGGGATGCAGGCAGGAAGCTCAATCAAGGGATGCTGCCTGGGAAGCTAGAGTTTTAAGCTGGTCAGTCACACAGCAGTCCTTACCAGAAAGGGCTGGGAAAGGAGTGGGAGAGGAGGTCCAGGCAGTGGATGGAGGGGTCCGTGACTAGGAAACCCTGGGAGGCTCAACAGGAGGGATGGAAAGTTGCTAAAAGGATGAGGCTGAGCAGGGCGAGGGTGCCTGGGGGTCTGAAAGGCACCAAGGGAAATGGTCAGACTCCTATGCATGGGGCATGGCAGCTCACCCTTACAACCCTAGTACTTGAGAGATAGAGGCAGGAGGATGAGGAGTTTGAGGCCAGCCTGAGCTACTTAAGACCTCTCAAGAACCCTGGTGGCGGTGTTGAGGGAATCCTATGCTGGAGACATCAGAGGAGGAGAATGAGAAACACTCAGCAGTTCTAGTCTGGCCTCCAATTCTGAGGCCAAGCTGAGACGCAGCCTAATCTTCAGCACAGGGCTTTTGGGCCCTAATACACACACAGCCAGAGCTGGGGCCCTGTGGAAAAGGGCAGTGGGGCTGGGGTTAGGCAGGGAAAATCCCACCGAAGTGGCTCTCAGCAGTGTGAGGCCTGTCATGTCCAACACTGCCCACTCCTGCCTGCGTGCTGCCATGGGACGGACTCCTGGAGCAGAAGAGGTCTGCATACCTCTCCACCTCCTGCCCTCTACAGGAGGCAGTGCAGCCCACAGCCCTACCTTCCCTCGATGACAGTGATGACATCATTCATCTGGATGTGCAGCTTGTCTGGCTCCTCAAAGTCCTGAAGGGCTCGCATGTCAGTAGGCTGAGCCTGGGGGCAGAAACAGGTCATTGCTCAGCTCAGGACTAAGCCTCCAACTGCCCCACATGCTTGCACTCCCCCGCCATTGTGGGTAGATCTGCCCCTCACCTCCAGCAGGAAGTCCCGAAGGGCCACAAATGTGGGTCTGTCCTCTGGCTTATGGGCCCAGCACTGGACCATGACATTGTAGATGTCCTGGGGGCAGTCCTCAGGCCGGGGCAGGCGCTCTCCCTCCTTGTCAATCTTATGTAGGATCTGCCAGGCAGGGTGGTGCAGCGGTTAGGGGCAGCAGAGCACCTGCCTCTTCACTTCCTGCTTTCCCTCTGAGCTTTCCAACATGCCCGCCCCCTAAAGAAGGCTCCGTTCCCAGAGCCTGAGACCTTTATTTCCAGCCCTCGCCCTGCCCAGGACCCATCTCTCATCCATGTCCTCCTACCCCCATGCCTGTCCTGGGACATCCTGGGCTACCCCTTTTCTCAGAGATCCCATTGTCAACACGGGGTGTGCAAGAAATGGGAGTCTATCAGAAAAGAACCAGTTCCAACAGGGTCAGGTTGGAAACCAAGGATGGATTACTCCCACCCACCCTATGGGGAACCTACCCCTTACCCCCCATCACCTGGCTGCCGTTGAGGCCAATCCAGGGCTCCTGGCCATATGTGAACATCTCCCACAATGTGACCCCAAACATCCAGGTGTCACTGGCATGGGAGAAAGTCCGTGTCTTCAGGCTCTCAGGGGCACACCTGGCAAAAGATAAGGGTCAAAGGGAAGGCTTCTTTGGGACCCCTCCTTGATACCCCTTAGCTACCTCTGGTACTAGGAGACTCCACGATGTCAGCAAAGGATCAGCCCAACCAGGACCCAAGGCAGGCCAGGTATCACCATGGCATGCATGTGGGCATCACTAGCCACTGCCTACAAGATACGGCACAATCTATTCCGGCCTGCCACCAGCTCTACACAGATAAGCCTACTGACCACTCTGGCCTGGCTACTTGCCATACATTTTAAACTTAACAGCAAGTCCTCCAGGAAGCCTTTTAATAACCCACCAAAGTACATGCCCTTTGGATTTCCTGTGCCTTCCAATATCCTGATAGAATTCCCTGGGTGGATGTGCAAACATGTAAAGAAAGGCACCCAGGCCCAGAAATGGCAAGGACAGGCTGAGGCCGACAGTCCTGTGTGGGTAACAGAGGCCCCAGAAATTGGAGGCGTGGGTCTGCTGAGAGTGAAGTGGAGCTCAGGCCCCATGAGCCAGCAACACTTGCCCCTCACCAGGCAAAGGGCACCTTGCGGTGTTCTTGCATGACATAGTGGTCATCATTCTGGGGCAGAGCTCGCATCAGTCCGAAGTCCCCAATCTTGACCAGGTCACGGGTAGCCAAAAGCAGGTTTCGAGCAGCCAGGTCACGGTGAATGAAGCGCTTGGACTCCAGGTACCCCATGCCCTCAGCCACCTGCACAGCGTAGCGACTCAGCGTCCCCAAGAGGAAATGACCTTGGTGTTTACGTAGTCGGTCCAACAGAGATCCCAGAGGTGCCAGCTCTGTCACCTGAGGCCATGCAGAAGACAAAGAGGATAAATTCCACAGATCTCTGTCACTCTCTGAGAGGCAAAGTTTCCAGTCTCTTTCTGGAGGTCGGCCATAGCTGTATTCAATGCTCATTTCTGACCTGTCTGTTGAGAGCTACCATGAGCATTCAAGGCCTGTCCTGTCCCTTCAGCCATCCCAAGAACCTAAGCACCAGAATAAAGCACACTAAAGAGGCCCAGGCTAGTAACTCCAAACATCAACTCAAGCCAAGGGCCAGCCATTCCTATGGGCACATCTCCTTGACAATGAGCAGTACTAGGCAGGTCCCTGGTAAACCCCTCTGCCACATGTGACAGGAGGAAGAGCACAGCTCAGGGCCCAGAGCTGCAGGTTGCCCTCTGACCCTCCCTCCTACCCAAGCGCTCACCATCTTCATAGGTGGTGTGAGCACCACACCATACAAGCGAATGAGGTTTCGGTGGTCTAGCGAATGCATGGCATTGACCTCCCGGATGAAGTCGTCCATGGCCTCTGGCTGGCTCAGCACATCAGGTTTCAGGCACTTCACGGCCACACTCACCTGCCCAGTGAGGGGTCAGCAGGGCATTAGACTTTTCACGGTCCCCAACACTGAGCTAGCTGCTCCTTCCAACTCAGTGCAAAGCCCCTTGTGTCAGACCTGTTCGTCTGAGTGGGTAAGCATATCATCAGTTTACACTGCGTCCCTGCACTGCGTGGGGATGGCAGCGACTGACCTCTAGGGGTCAATAAATGTGGGCCTCTTCTTTCTGGGAAAATTTCTAAATTAGCAGTGGCAATAAATTAAGAGATGTGCAATATAAGACAGAACAGTAATATAGTTTAACCTTAATGCCATAATCTATGGAACTACAGGTTCCAACAGCAGCCTCCCTTGGAAAGGGTGCTGAGTGGCCAGGGCTTGACAGGTCCTGTTGAGTACCAGCAATATTAACATACTGTTTGGGAAGTGTCTGCCCATACATATATTTAAGATAGTCTGCATCCCCCTCTCCACTCTGCACATGTGTGTCTGTGTGTGGTTATCCACTAGGGAATTTTAATACAATTAAGAGAAAAAAGGCTGTAGCTTAAAATTTTAAATCAAATTTATATCTTAGTGATGGAGACACAGCTCAGTGGCACAGCACTTGCTTCAAGGCTAATCCAAAACCATGAAGGAAGGAAGGATAAAGGGACAGAAAATACTCTGTCATTGCATGTTCAAACCCATCTCGGTCTACCCAGCAAGATGCTGTCTCAGAACAAAACTGTATCTTAACTGAACTCAACAAAATCCCTGTGGAGGCTGGGGCGGGGGATGGGGGAGGGCACTGCAGGTCTACCTCAGCCAGGCTTGGGAACCGCAGCCCTTGGCTTTTCATTTTTCAGTGTCCAATCTTTCATAGTAAGCAAACCATTTTTAGACTTGAAAAAAAAAAAAAAAACACTGTGCTCAGTTAAACCTGAGTATGCTTCAAAAGGTGAGTACTTTTTACAACGTGTCCGTAATTACTTGTCTCCTGACGGAAGGGGAGAGGTGCCCACCCCAGAGCTCACCGTCTTCCCTGCAGGTGCATCCCATTCACCCCTCCGCACCACACCAAAGGAGCCATCTCCCAGCTTCTCCAGCAGGCGCAGGTCTTTCTCCCCAATGAGGCAGGTGAGGCTCTGCAGGGTCCCCTCCCCTGCCAGGCCCCCTGGGGTGGGGGAGGGCTTCCGGAAGGTACTCTGAGAGTGATGGGAAGGGAACTCAGCCTCCAGCCGCTTTCCACTGAACACCTGTTTGAAAGCAGCCAGGAGCCAGATGGAACCCAGGGCCCCAGAGTCACTCAGTCCCACCCTACTGGTAAGCCTCAGACAGCTCCTGGCTTTGCCAAGCTGCCAGGGGCAGCCTGTTAAAGGCACATCCTTCTAGAGTATACCCCAACTGAGAACCCACAGCTGAAGCCTCAGGGTAGGTGACAAAAACAGATGAATATGCAGCTTGTGGGTGAAGCTACCCCTGAACGGAGGTCTGTTAAGACAGAGATAGCCCAAAGCCCTCCAGGTGCACCCCAAGCCCCAGCCCTGGTCTCCAGCTCCTCCCCATCCTACCCTTCCCTTCCTGAACCTCCTAAACAGCAGTCTCTTGCCCCTAGCATACAAAGAGGGGGTAGAAGCCCGAGGGGCCCTCTAAACACCTCCCTGTCCATTTTTAGCCCTGGCCCCTTCTCTTGGGTTAACCATTTGGCGCTGTCTGTCTCTATCCTCCCTGGGGAGTCGGCTGCCCTTCATCCTGCCCAGGGGAGAAGATAATTTTAGTCTGAGGTTGACCCATGAGTATGTGTTATGTGTGTGTATGTGGTGCAAATGAAGCCAGTCTTTGCTGGAGAAGGGCCTGGGAAGACAGCTGGATTTCTGGAGGGGCGCCTAGAGCCAAAGGCTGAGAAGGAAGGAAGACTAGAGGGGTCTCCAAGGCCTATTTTGGAGAAAGAAGGGCCAAAGGTGAAGAAACAGAAAGGGAAGAAATAAAATAAAAGAGAATAAATGCACCTGGCCATGCAATCTGACTTGGCCTCTCCTCTGGGGTATCCAAAGCTCTAGCACCAGGCTACAGATTCTTCTCACATCCCTAAGAGCTGGCCAGTCTTACCTGCATGGGCTAAGTGATAGGTTACTTCTCCCCAGCTGGTGAAATGAACCAACTCAAACCAGATTAGGTTATATTAAAGGTGGGTTTATTGGGAAGCTGCTTTTGGGTGGGCGAGTTCACTAGCCCCAAGGATTGAGGGCAAGGGAGTAGGCATGGGGGAAGTGGGGGGTAGGGAAGGGAAAGAGAAAGAGATAAAAGGGTGTGCACAGAGAGAAGGGGGA